>NC_058407.1:112088142-112276920 GCF_002201575.2 Neomonachus schauinslandi | reverse complement strand
GGGGACGAAGGAGCAGGACGTGCCCGGGCAGGGGCAAGGTGTCGGCGGGGAGGCAGGGGTTCAATGCGGGTGGGAGAGAGAAGGGGAGAGGACGGATCTCGGGCCCGACGAGAGAAAGGCAAGAGGCGAGGGAGACAGAAGCGGGGGCCCGAGAAAGGCCCCTATTTCTCGAACCGCGCGTTAGGCTGCAAGGACCCCAGCGCGGGGCGAGCGTGAGCTGGGGGTCCCGGAGGCCGTAGGAGCAGCGGCGAGTCCCCCCCCCCGCACCCCCGGCGGCCGCCCTGCGCCCACCCGCCGCACTCACCTGCAGCGCCCAGCTCCGCGCCCGCACTGTGCCCCGCGCCCCGCACCGCTCGCCGCGCGCCCGCCTGTTGCTAGGACGCCAGGTAAACACCCGGCGCCCGGCCGCCGCGCAGCGCGTCGCCGCCCCGCGGCGGAAAGCTCCGAGCCCGCCCCTCGCGCCGCGGCTGCCGCGCAATTGCGCCCAGAGCCCGCCCAGCCCGCAACCGCGTGCCACCGGCCGACCCGCGCTCCCGCACGCCCGCCGCCCCGCCGCCTGCCCCCGGGGGAACCCGCGCTCCCACACGGCCGCCGCTCCGCCGCCTGCCCCGGAGGCGGGGCGGGGGGACGCCCTGCCGTGCGGGGTTCCATCGACGCCCGCAACCGCTGCTCCCCGCTCGTCCCCTCCCTGGAAACAGCGTCATTGGACGTCCTTCTTCGAGGACTCGGTGCCTCACTCACTCCACCAGGTGGGAAACGTTTACCTTAATTAAGGCCACCCGCAGTGCGGGGGTTGAGCAGCTAATTAATGTGACCGAAAGCTAATAGAAAATGTTCGTTAGAAACACCGTTTTATGTGTCTCCACAGGCTTCTGGACAGGTGTTCTGCCGTGTTCCATACGGTGTTCTATGTACCTTAAATCTTCACTCAGTTCTCAAAATAGGAGAGGGCCTCTCACCGGATATTTGAGGCCTAAATGTGCTTCTCCGAAAAGCAAATGTCGTGGAATATACAAATACTCACTGGAAGAGCAGAAACTGCTCTTCAGTAGAATAATTCAGAGAATTGGAATGAAATGAGAACATTTCCCCCTATTTTTAAATGCCTTTTACCTTTTACCAAGATGACCTTAACCCCACCTGTAGATACTTCTACCAATAAGAGTCCCAGCTCTGAAAAACCAGAAGGGGCTGAAGGAGTGGAAAAAAAATATTTGGGAAAAGAATAATAAAAGCGAGCAAGAACAGTATACTGTCTTTGGGGGTAGAGTGTTTAGGGATGGGTCCTGGATAATTTAGGGTGGTGAAGTGTTTAGGAACTAGAACTGGATTCTTTCCCTAAAGTCAAAGACACAGATATGGATGATGTTAGGGTATTACGTGTCAGGATATTACATTGTCCTGGCTTAAAAGCAGAGCCTTTCCTCAGACACCACAGAGAAATGAAATAGATTAGGCCTTTGTTTGGGGTTCTTTTCTTTTTTCTTTCTTTTATAAAGGTCTTGGAAGTGGGATCATTTTGCTTAAAGTAGCCTCCACCTCCAGCGAAGACTAGACTTGCAGTGAATCAGAAGGGAAGATTATATGCTAACAGGAACATAATCTGAAGGGAGCCCTTCCAAAAATGAACAGATCACACTCTGAGACAACCACAGCATCATACCTACGGAGTGATGCAGGTCACACTTTGGTGAGGATCAGAATCCACCCTTTAGAGGGTTGTCAAAACAGTCCTGGAGCAGGGAAATTTCACTGGGTGCTTTTCTGTCATTTGCACATTTTTAACCAGCTGTATAATATGAGAGAGCGTAACTGAGCCCAACAGAGAAACCGGTCAGAGATCTACAAAGTCAGGACGCTTGACCTTGGTTTCCAAAGCTGGAGAAAGTCAGTGCCCACCAAAATCCGAGTAGCTGTGTCCTCATTTGCCAAAGTTCATGCCACGTGTCACAATCTACCATTGCTTAATCTGATGGCAAAATCTGAATTTATTAACCCTGAGGTTGTCCAGTAAAAAAAAAAAAAAGGCATGTAATAATATGCAAATCTGTAGAATTCCCAGCTGGTTTCTTCCAATTTTTCCTTGCCATGTTGGAGTACTAACTTGGCGTGTCTTGGTCCTGGAGGAGTCCACAGCACTGTCTAGACCCTCCCTCCCGACATCCCACTCCTCCATGCCCTTGGCTTAAATGACTACTCAGAGAGTGCTGACCACCCAAACTAAAGAAGTCTCCCACTAGGATTTGTCTTGACTAGTCCGTCTTACTGCCTGTTTGCTACCTCCACAGTAAGCTCCATGAAAGGGACCTTCCTGTCCCCTTCACGTCTCTATCCCTAAGATCTAGAAGAGTGACTGACACATGGAAAGAATAAAATTGGTGAATCACCTAGTCAAAGATGCCTTGCTACCTGGCATTCTCTGTTGAGCCAGGCACGGAAGGGTGAAACTCACATTTCCTTGGATATAGTTGATAGAACCAGTTCGATGATTCTAAGTGGCTGTGTTCAGGAAAAGAGCCTTCAACACTGAGAGCACACCCAGGAGTTTGTTGTAGCAGAGGATTTTCCCGGCACTGCCTTCATAAAGTATGGACGTGGGACCCAGTTCTGCCCAGTGGAGCTTTACAGAAAGCCTGCTAAGGACTTCTGGGAAAGACTGGAGAGTTGTCGGCCCTTCCTGGTAACTTTATGTCAGCTAAATAGGCTCCCTGTGAAACCACCCACCCTGGCTCAAACCAGCTCAGCTCCTCTGTAGAGTTCACGAACAGATCCTGTGTTATAGTCTGCTAGGGCTGTCATAACAAGGCACTGCAGATTGGGTGGCTGAAGCCACAGAACTTTGTTGTCTCTCAGTTTTGGAGGCCAGACATCCAAAATCAAGGTGTGAGCAGGGTAAGTTCCTTCTGAGGGCTGTAAGGGAAGGACTTATTCCAGGCTGCTCTCCTTGGCTTGTAGATGGCCATCTTCATGTCCACATGACATTCTCCCTGTACACCTGTCTCGGTGTGCAAATTTTATTTTTTTCTAAGGGTACCAGCCATATTGGATTAGGGTCCACTCTGATTAACTCATTCTAACCCAATTCACTCTGTAAAGAGCCTATCTTCTATAAAGAGATACTGGGACTTCTATGAATTTTAGGGAGGACACAATTCAACACTTAATATTATGTAAACAAGAAAGTCAGTAGGTCTCAGGGGCCCATTCATCTGTGTTAGAGTGGGGCCAGCTGGTGTGAGGCAGCCAAGAGAAGCATTTATGGGCCATAACCATGAGAAGATGATAGGTAAGTTCTGTTTGAGTGTCCAATACCTCAGTCAGAAAGGGCCAAGACCGGTGCAACTTCATAAGGCTTGCTGGAAAGTACCATCACTTACATTGTACCGTATTGGGGTTAAGTCTCATTGAGGGGAAAGGTTGCCTCTCAATGGAACCCTTTCAGGGGATTTCAACAGAAATTCCGATGATAGAAAATTTCTTGAAGTCTGAGGAAGTTCTAAGGACCAAATTTGCCAGATCCCACCTTGCATTAAAAAGACCGGCAATCAAACAGCTTCAGTTGTCTTCCTGTGCACAAAGATAGCTCTTGGTGGTACAAGTGTACCAAGGCCCATGGTCTGGAAATGAAATGGCTCCTTCTCCTTAGATCCTAACCTTCTAGACCTTCGTTTATTCCATTAATGCTTTCTTTTGGCTACCAGCATGTGCCACGCAGAACCTAGCAGAACTAGGTTATCTAAATACATCTAAGTACATCTGGGAGCGGCTTCTGCAGGATCCTGGCGGGCTGCTTTTCCTAGGGAAACTTAACAAGAGAAAGCTATGAGATAAAATTGCAGCCCCTGGCTGTGCAGCTGGTCTCAGGCCTATAAGAGATACTCATCCTCTCCTTTCTCTGCTGCCTATTCCAGACTCCCCTCACCCTTCAGTAGCGCCTTTGCTGATCTAGATGGCTTACCAGCTGGGGTCATCCCTGGCCCTCTCTGCTGAGGGATCTGAACCACTGGCATCATCAGCCCTTGTCACGTGGTAGCTATTTTATTTGTGCCTTTACCATTGAAATTGGGCAAAGAAGTACCAAGCAGTCCACAGGTGGACCACCCAAGTTCCAAACACATCCTTCCCTAACCCCAAAGCAACCCTCCCTCTTCCTCATGATCAGGCTCAATTGCTCTGACCAGGATCATGACTCCTTTACTTGCCTATTGGTCTCTTGCACAAAGAACCCAAAGTCACAAAGTTACCATGAGTTAAAGTTTAAGATTTATTTATTTTAGAGAGAGAGAGAGAGAGCAAGCAGGGGGAGAGGCAGAGAGAGAGAGAGAATCCCAAGCAGACTCCCTGGTGAGCACGGAGCCCAACACAGGGCTCGATCCCATGACCCTGAGATCATGACCTAAGCTGAAATCAAGACTCAGATGCTTGACTGAGCCACCCAGGTGCCCCACCAAAAGTTAAAGTTTAATGTCCCTTGCTGGAACATTTCCCCTCTAGGAACCAGGACTTCTGAATGTACAGAGCCCAGATTTGCAGTGACAGGAAGCACAAATTCCCCCAAGTGATAGGTAAGCATGGCCACTCCTACTTCCACCTCTTAGTTCTAGAAGCCATGTATTTGACCTTTGTAGGTCACAGCCCCATATAATGGCTGTTGATTTAGGGTATACGCTGCAGGGTGGAGGATGGCACCCCATCCTTACCGAGTATTCTCCCCAAGCTGGCACTATAGTTGTGCCTTCAAAAGACCAATTAGGGGGTGCCTGGGTGGCTCAGTCAGTTAAGCGGCTGCCTTCGGCTCAGGTCATGATCCCAGGGTCCTGGGATCAAGCCCCGCATCGGGCTCCCTGCTCAGTGGGGAGTCTGCCTCTCCCTCTCCCTCTGCCACTCCCCCTGCTTGTGCTTTCTCTCTCTTGCTTTCTGTCAAATAAATAAATAAATAATCTTAAAAAAAAAAAAAAGGCCACTTAGTTGCTCTGTTAGGATAGTCATCCAAAGCCCCTTTGGAGATTTTTCATGCCCCTTCACTGAACGTGTTGAGGCTGGAAGACCGTGTTTAAGAAGAAATCTAGCAGAAGGTGACAGGGATGGAGGCTATGCATGGGCCTGACAAAGAGTTCCCTCTGTTGATGCTTTGTCTCTGCTCTGCTAACAGCAGGGACTGACACTAACCTTTTAATACTGCTCATTCCTGGGGAGATTAACCAGGCCCTGGTGACAGATCAGGTACATTGGATTCCTTCCATTTTGAGGGTGGCAAGAAGATTCCTCCTTACTAGGACCGATACGTATTCCAAATAGGGATTTGCCTTCCCTGCCCACAATGCCTTGGTCAGAACCACCCTCAGAATGCCTCCGTCATCAACATGGTATTCCACACAACATTGTCTCGGAACAGGAGACTCATTTTAGAGCAACAGAGACGCAACAATAGGTTTATCACCGTGAAAGCCATTGCTTTTACCATGAACGGCATGACCCAGAGGCAGCCATCCTGATAGGATAGTGGGATGACCTGCTGACTTTCCGGCTAAGGTGCAGTATGGCACAGTACTTCATGGGGTCAGGTCTCCATCCTCCGGGACATGGTTTATGCACCGAGTTAACAGTCGACATACAGTGCTGTTTTCTCGAGTAGCTGGAATTCATGGCTGTGCGAACCAAGGAGTGAACTTTCTCACCAGAACCATCAGTGACCTACTTGTGGAATTTGGGCTTCCCATTCCCACAGCCTTGGGCTCTGCCAGTTAGAAGCCCTCGTTCTCATGGGCGGGGGGGATTGCTTGCACTGGGGAATAGAGGGTTCCGTTGACCTCGAAGCCGTGACTACCGCCTGGCCGCTTTGGGGTCCTCATGCCAGTGAACCAACAGAACAAAAACAAAAAGCAGGGACTTAGACTAGTTGGGTCATTGATTGACCATGATTACTATGGGGGCTAGGATGCTATCACCACGAAGGAGGATGTTTATAACCCAGAGGCCAAGGGACTTGGCTCTTGGTACTTGGGCAGCTCTTAGTACTCCCATGCCTTGCAGCAACTATGAATTGGAAATCACAGCAACCCAGTCAGATAAGACAACTAAGGGCTCAAACCTCAACTCAACTAAGGGCTCAGAAATAGAGGCCTGGGTCATCCCACCAGGCAAGCGTCTCAGACCAGCCGAAGTAATAGCCATGGGACATTTGGGGTGCATGGTCAGCTTCTTGTTTGTACCTTGTCTTTGCTATTTCCTACCTGTAGTCTCACTTTAGCCCTTTAGGTGAGAAAGAAGAGGGCAAAGGCCAAGGAACCTTCGAAATTGTCTCCCTGTCATAAGCTAGCTTTGCATCTTCTGCAGGAAGTCTAAACTGGCTCTTTCTCTAGTGAGAGTTTTTCTTGGCTCTTCAAGAACCTTCCACATTGGTGTCCTTCCCCTAGGAGATTGCTCCATCCCAGAACAATGATCCCCATTCTGGCTATAGCTTCGGGAATCTAGCATTTCATACGTCTGTCTGCTGAGGTCTCACAGCTGGTGTGCCGCCTCCACCAGAGTATTTCCTTCACCACACTCACATTATTTGCCCTACAAACTCGGGAAGTGCAGATCAATCCCATCACAAGAGAAGTTTTCTCCGCTCTGCTGCCAAAGCCACTATTATTATTTTCACCCGCAGGCTTGTCCGCTGCGTCCTCCCCACTTCCAGCTGCACAGGGTGAAGGATACATAGTTAGGTCTCTAAGTGGCCTCATTAAAGTCCTTTTCTTCTTCTCTGACTTGAGGTTGGGGGCAGGTGAGTAGAGAAGAGATGGCCAGCTCGGCTCTCTCCGAAAAGCCCCTCCCTGGAAATCCACTCATTTCCCTTCTATAACTTCTGTGTGGGTGAGTCAGGTAATTGACTTTCCAGTTAGAGCCTTTACCATTTTACATCTTGGCCTAGTTCCTCATTCTGGAATAAATTGTCTATTGTATCTTGAATCCCAATGTCTTGAATTAGTGAAACAGTTTTAACCTTATTTCTTAGGTATATGTATGAATTGTGGATGGTTACACAGCAAATCAATAATATACATCACCTTAAAAAGTGAGGAAGAATTAATCATTTTTTATTTATATACCTCTTTATCTTTTGATGTATAATAATGAACCTATGTTCCTGTAGTAAAAAATTAGAATGGTGTAAAAAAAATAAACATAGGACATATAAGTAAATTTAAATTATATATATATATGAATTAATATTAGCCATTATTTGCCATATGTCCAATAACAAAGTGTAATAATTCTTTCATACGTATCAAACAAAGTGACTCTGATTCTAAAGTAAAATTATAGGATTGCCTTAAACATTTTGAGGCAACTTCATGGAGAAAAGATGTTTTTGCTGATTTTTATTCGGTATTTACATGTGATGCAGTTGATTGAATTTTGACTAGAAAATTTGAGTGTGAAAATAATTAAAATGACAGGAATCTCAAATCAAATTTGGGGGATAAGGGAGAAGCATGTTATAAGCTTCAGTACTATCAAAAAGAAAAATAATAAACCTAGAGAGGCACATTCTCTTCTCAGTTCGATCAACACCTCTAGAAATGATTGAAGCGGTCTATAGAGTTAATTACACCTACATGCCACATCACTAGCCTCCCAGTCAAACGTGTGCATTATGCATCTCCCCAAAGGCACTAAGATCCAATAGGGAGAGAGGAAGGGAGGGAAGATGAAACAGGCGAAACATGGCAACAAAATGTGGATAATGGAAAGCAGAGGAGTTGGAATGGCTTAGGAAAGAGGAGAAAGCAAAACCTAGTAGTTTGAGGGAGTCAAAGCCAATAAAAAGAAAACATCTGCAAATAACACAGACCCTGAAAAGACTCAGAACTAGGCAGCATCTCTGAAGTTGCAGAATGGACTGATAACAGGAAGGCAGCTTGAAAGCCTTGGTGGGGTAGCTGGACCCCAGCATCCTTTTCCCCAACAGAAAGATTCATAAGTCGAGGCACCAGGAACAGCCAAGAACTAAGAACATATGAGCACGCTGAGTGCTGAGACCCTCCTTAGCCCCTTCTCCTGGCCACCTTCCTCACAATGGCAACCCGATCAGGCAAAAGAACTGAGACTGACCAGCCTGAGGACAAAAATCTCCAGATGCTGACATTTAGGTGTCCTGTCAAGCAAATACACAGGTGTTGAAGTAGGAAAAGTGTGTAGGAGGCAGGGGGCAGGAGTGATGGGAACAGAATTCTACCCTCTTTCAGAGTAGAGAGTCACTAATCATTTCTAAAAAGGAAAAATCAAGAAACAGCAGTTTAAGCATGTTATTTGGAAATCTGGAAATGTTGAGTAATACCAAAGACAAGTAAAAGTTGTTGCCCATCACTGTGATTTTTAAGCAAAACACAACCAGGAGCTAATCAGCTTCTCAAGAAGATCCAGGGCCAATGGCTGTGTAGAAAGCTGATTCTCCATCATCCAGGCCAGGCTAGTAATCACACAGACTTAGAGAGATCCAGTGCTGATGAACACAGACCATCAGGGGAGGTAAAGCTTCTGTGACAGTTAACTGTTACCACAATAATGCTGTGTAACAGATCACCCCAAAACTCAGCGATATACATGTATTTATACTCACGCTCATGGATCTGGAGGCCAGTTGCTGTTTCAGGTGAGTTTGGCTGGTCTGGGCTAAGCCTAAGTGGCTCTGCTTCAGGCTATGTGCTTCTGGGCTTGATGTCAGGCTGTGAATCTGCCCCATAGGTCTAGTTCTGGAACCAAGGCTTAGGAGCAAGGGCTGCCTGTTGCATGTTCTTGGCACTTCCAGGGACATTTTGAGTCTCTGACTGCATCATATCAACCTGATAGCCTATTGACCAAAACGAGTCACATGGCCAAGCACAAAGTCAAGGGGCCAGGAGCTGTTATCTGCCCAGTATGAAACAGTAACAAGGGTTGGATATATGACACCACTATGGCAGAGCGAAGGCATCATTGGAACTAATCATCCAATCTGTCAAAACACCGTTCTTCACTTATCATTCATCATTTATCAAATGTGTTCTAATTTTGGTCTTCATTCCCATTACATTATCAAGGTGATTCAGTCACCTTATCTTATTCTCATTCTTCTAGCAAGAATATCTAGGATGCATTGCCAGGATTAATGGTTCATTGTTCTGATGTGCTTTTTTATTTTTTTGCAGTTATTCTAAGCCTTTTTTATGTTTTTATTATTTTATTCCAAATCTTTCCTTTTCAATCTAAGCTCTGTCTTTTATCTAAATAATACAGAATACTGTAAAAGTTGTTTAATCCCACTTTATGTCATGTAGCTCTTGGTCCCTTTTCTGGATTTTTAAAAAGCAGAAACTCAGAGCAAAGTACACTGGAATGTAGGGAAGGTTATTTGATATAGAAAATGTGTAGTCTAGCCAAGAAGTGATTACTCCAGAAATCCTCATGGAGAATAAAGGATTTAATGTGCGACTTGATATTTTGGAAAAACAAACTGAGGATTAATAATATCCGGGTGATATCTCCCAAAAACACCAAAGGAAACAGTGAAGACATCTTAAAAGAATGGCTTCCAGATGCCTAGTAAATCATGTGTCCCTAACAAATGAGAACATGGCTAAGGGAGGATATTACTTATTTTGAAAAGATATGCATTCTTTGGATAACTAGTAGCATTTTGCACTTCAACTTTGTAATATTATTAAAGAGATAGAAGCCAAGAGCATTATCCTTTTCAAATAATGAAATGATGGAGAAGTTATTTACAGCGAAAGTCAGTTTTACCATTCAGTGTGATTTGTTTGTTAAGAAAATAAATAAATCGGGATTTTTATGGTGAGGCGATTTGTCTATTTCAGCTGACTGGACTATATCTCAAAGTCTTGTGAAATAGGAGAGGATGATTGAAAAGAGAAAGATAGGATAAGAAAACCAGGATGATGCTTTGCATATAGGAACATTTTCAGATCCCTAAGTTAGAAAGACTCCAGAATCTGGGAATTGATTTCTTACAAACCACCTACACCCACATACTCTTTGGAACGAATTCATGTGTTCCCAGTTTGGAAACTACTTAATTTGTAGATAGAGCTCCCCATATTCCTATGCCCTTTGAGGTCTTAATCGTTTCCTCTGATACACTCCAGTATGGATTCGCATCAGTGAAAATGTACCAGAACCTATTAGGTTTCAGAGTTGGGGTCATGAAGAGCGTTTAGTAAGGTCACAGGCTTTGGTTTTTCATATTGAAATCTTTCGACTTTCTCTGTGTTTAATTTTCTCATCCCCATAATACTACCTGGCAAGTGTTTGTGTTTGAGCAGTTTTTCTCTGCGTCTTGCCACTGAACTGAAGACGGCAGAAACAGTAATAGCACCAGGAAAAAGAAACCAGTGTCTAGGGATCACAAACAGATTGTAATCAGATATTATAAAAAAGAAATTAGAGTGTGTGCGTTCTCTCTGAGGGGTGTCGCACTTAATCGGTTACATTTCCTATAGAGGATATTAAGCACAAATGGACCATTTCACAATTTCCATGGACATTAAGTGCTTGAAGTACAAAAAAAAAAAAAAAGTCTAAATGAACCAAATTAATCTTCTGTTTCCTTCCTAACTGGCAAATCAGTTGGAAGTAGGGAGCAGAAGCATAGATTAATAAACCATATGCAATATATGGCCAGTTGTCATTTGAAGGAACTGTTTTTCCCTCTGTCATATTGATTACCTAAGTGTTATAATAACATCACAGGAGCACTTGGGGATTAGGAAAGCGTGATGCTCCCCCCCCCTTGCCCTTTGCAGAAGTGTCTACTGCCTTAGCTTCTGTAACCTTACTCTGTCTTAGTTAAGGTTAGGTGCTGGTGTGAGAAACGAAGACTCTAAAAAAACCACTGGCTTACAGAAGGCTAATTTATGACAGCAAGTCTGGAGTGAGCGGTTAGGGCCTCAGCAGTAGCTCTCCTCTGCAGAGCCCTGAGGGGCAGGTTCCTTCGTCACCATGCAGGGCCCACGTGTCCAAGGTCTGCTCCATCTCTAGCCATGGTGACTGCCTTCCGACCATCAGGAAGGAGGAAAGCAGGAGGAACAAGGGCAAAGGGCACATACGGGCTTGCTCTTAAGGACATTGCCACGCTGCATTTCTACTCTTAGCTCACTGGCCAAAATTAATCATATGGAACATTTTTGCCTTTTGTGTTTTGAAGCTACCTTACTAGGTACATAGAAATTTAAATTTGGTACATTTTTTTAAGATTTGACTCTTATCATTATGAAATGACCCTATTTTTCTCTAGTAATGATTTTTATCTGAAAGTGTATTTTGTCTGATTTCAACAGAGCTTTCTATTTGATGTTTTCCTGGCATATCTTTTCCAACCTTTTACTTTTGACTTTTCTGGAAGCTTATATTTTAGATATGTTTATTGTAACACAATATAGCTGATTAAAAAATAAAAACACAGTGTAATCTTTTGCTCGATGAAGGCATTTATTTACACTATGTGTCATCCTATTTTGTGCATTTATTTGTCCCATCTATTCTATGAATCTTTTTCTCTCCTCCATTGCCTTCTATTTGGATTATTTTTTTCTAACTCAATTTTATCCCCTACTATTTGAAGTCATATACTCTGGTACTACTCTTTTAGTGTCTACCACTCCCACCCCCCTCAAAAAAAACCCTTCATAATTATCAAAGTCTCAAGTTGTTGGGTTTTTTTTTTTTAAGATTTTTAAATTCATTTATTTATTTGAGAGAGAGAGAGTGAAAAACCGCATGAGAGGGGAGAGAGTCAGAAGGAGAAGCAGGCTCCCCACTGAGCCGGGAGCCCAATGTGGGACTCCATCCCAGGACTCCGAGATCATGACCCGAGCCGAAGGGTCGGGTCAGACCCATGCTGGGTGTGGAGACTGCTTGAGATTCTCTCTCCCTGTCCCTCTGCCCCTGCTGACCCCACCTCTCTCCCTCTTAAATAAAATAAAGATCTCAAATATATTGCAAAATACTCACCATAATAGATAGGCGTAACTACCATTTGTCACCACACAAGGTTAATATATTAGTGACTGTATTCCCTATACTGTATTTTTTATCCCTGTGACTTATTTCTTTTATAACCAACTGAGCCACCCAGGTGCCCCAAAGTCTCAAGTTAATACCTTTACCCACCTCCTGAGCCTTACCCTCATCCCTATAAGAACTGTATTCCTCTCTGGAATAATATGCTATCGTGGTCATGTGTTTAAATTCTTTCTTTAACTCCTTGAAACGTTAATATTGCTGTTTTATAAAGTCATCATTTTCTATTTTCTATTTTTTGTATTTATCCATATGTTTGCCATTTTTTATTCTCCATTTCTTGTTAAAATAGAATTACTGAGGTATGATTGACATCCAGTAAACTGCACATAATAAAAGTGTACAATTTGATAAGTTTCAACATGTGGGGAACAATCACTACAGTCAAGAGAATGAACATATCATCTCCAGAAGGTTTCTTGTGCCCCTTTTAGTTTCTCACTCCTGCCACTTCATTTTACTGATGGTTGTAGTGTGTCAGGCAGGAGCAGAAATCCAAATCCAATCACTAATCTAACTATCAGTGAACCTCTCTCTCCACTTCTGTTTGCCTCCAGACTTTGAATATGAAACCCCTTTCCTTCCATCTCCAGTATGCTCTTTAGATCTTCCTTTAGGAAAAGTCTGCTAATGCATAGGCTCCCTCAGTTTGTTTTTTTTTTTCACGTTTCCTACACAATTTATTTAGCTTAACAAGTTAATCAGAGTGCACAAGCCCAATTTGTCACTGTGCTGTTTTCTTTCGCTTGCCGCTCTAATTGTATAAATATGCCCAGAGGTTTGATGAAACTTCTAACACATCAAACCACACATGGCCCACATACAGAGTGCACCGTGGCTATTTCAAAGCAGGGCGTCCCCCTCCTGAAGCTGGCAGTTCCTGCCCATCCGACAGCCTGGCACCATTAGGTGGCTACTCCTTTGGATTCAGCCTGGGATCCCAGAGCCTGGGGCACGGCAGGCGGGCGGCGGGTAAGGCGTGAGGATGCTGCAGAAGGCAGTGGTCCTGTCCCCTCTCCTATCCTCTCTCTCTTTTTAGGCTCCCTCAGTTTTTGATGGCCGGAGAATATCACCATTAGATTTTTATTCTAAAAATAGAGCTCTGGGTTCAAAATAGTTTTCCCTTTGCACATTGAATATATCATTCCTCCATCTCCTGGCTTCCTTTGTTGCCATCAGGAAATCAGCTGTCAGTTTGTCACCCCTTTGAAGGTAACATGTCTCATTTAAAGATCCTCTCTTCGGGCACCTGGGTGGCTCAGTCGGTTAAGCATCAGACTCTTGATTTCAGTTCAGGTCATGATCTCAGGCTTGTGATCTCAGCCCTCTGCATTTGGCTCCATGCTGGGCGTGGAGACTGCTTGAGATTATCTCTCCCTCTCCCTCTGCCCCTGCTGACCCCACCTCTCTCCCTCTTAAATAAGATAAAGATCTTAAATATATTGCAAAGTACTCACCATAATAGGTAAGCGTAACTACCATTTGTCACCACACAAGGTTAATATATTAGTGACTGTATTCCCTATACTGTATTTTTTATCCCTGTGACTTATTTTATAAGTGGAGATTTGTACTTCTTATTCCCGCCTATTTTGCATATCACCCTACCTCCTTTACCCTCTGGCAACCACCATTTTTCTGTATTTATGAGTCTGTTTCTACTTTTGTTTTGGTTTTATCTATTTGTTTTGTTGATTCCACATGTAAATGGAATTGTGTAGGATTTATTTTTCTCTGTCTGACTTATTTCATTTAACATAATACCCTCTTGTTCCATCCATGTCACAAATGGCAAGATTTCATTCATTTTTAAAGGCTTAGTAATATTCTATTATGTATATATACCGTATCTTCTTTATCCATTCATTTATCAACAGATATTTAGGTTGCTTCCATATTTTGACTATTGTTAATAATGCTGCAATGAACATAGGGGTGCTTATAGCTTTTCAATAATTAGTGTTTTCATTTTCTTTGGGTAAATACCCAGAAGTAGAATTAGTGGATCATATGGTAGTTCTGTTTTTAATTTTTTGAGGAATCTCTGTACTGTTTTTCATAGGGGCTGCACCAATTTACATTCCCCCCAACAGTGTACAACGGTTCCCTTTTCTCTGCATCCTTGCCAATACTTGTTATTTCTTGTCTTTTTTATTCTAGTCATTCTGACAGGTGTTGGGTGATATCTCCTTGCCGTTTTGATTGGCATTTCCCTGATGATTAGTGATGCTAAGCATCTTTTCATGTGTCTGTTGGCCATCTTTGTTGGAAAATGTCTTTTCTGGTCCTCCGCCCACTTTTTGATCAGATTATTTGTTTTTTGCTGTTGAGTTGTAAGGGTTCTTTAAACATTTTGGACATTAATCGCTTATTGCATATATCATTTGCAAATATGTTTTTTTTAAGATTTATTTATTTATTTATTTATTTGACAGAGAGAGAGAGAGATAGTGATAGAGAGAGCACAAGCAGGGTACCGGCAGGCAAAGGGAGAGGGAGAAACAGGCTCCCCGCTGAGCAAGGAGCCCAACACGGGGCTCAATTCCAGGACCCTAGGGTCATGACCTGAGCCGAAGGCACGTGCTTAACCGACTGAGCCACCCAGGCGCCCCTCATTTGCAAATATCTTCTCCCATTCAGTAGATTGCCTTTTTTTTTGTTGATGGGTTTCCTTCACTGTGCAAAACCTTTTTGACACAGTCCCAATAGTTTACTTTTATTTCTCTTGCTTTAGCAATAAAAATATTGCTAAGGCCAATGTCCAAGAGTTTACTGCCTGTGTTTTCTTTTAGGAATTTTATGGTTTTAGGTCTTTCATTTAGGTCTTGAGTCCATTTTAAGTTTATTTTTGTGCGTGGTATAAGGAAGTGGGTTAGTTTCATTTTTCTGCATGTAACTCTCCAGTTTTTCCAGCACCAATTATTGAAGAGTGTCTTTCCCCATTATATATTTTTCTCTCCTTCACTGTAAATTAATTGACCATGTAATTGTGGATTTATTTCTGGGCTATTTCGTTCCATGGAACTATGTGTCTGTTTTGTGCCAGTGCCATAATGTCTTGAATACTATAGCTTTGTAATATAGTTTCAAATCTGGGATTGTGATACAACCATCTTTGTTCCTCTTTCTTAAGATTACTTTGGCTATTTGAGGTCTTTGTGATTGCATACAAATTTCAGGAATATTTGTTCTAGTTCTGTGAAAAATGCTGCTGTTATTATGATAGGGATTATATTGAGTCTGTAGATTGTTTTGGATAATATGGACTTTTTTTTTAAGTAGATTCCACACCCAGTGTGGAGCCCAGTGTGGGGCTTGGATTCACGACCCTGAGATCAGCCTGAGCTGAGATCGAGTCAAACTCTTAACCAACTGAGCCACCCAAGCACCCGGGTAGTATGGACATTTGAACAGTATTGATTCTTTCCATCCATGAGCATGATGTATCTTTTTTTTTTTTTAAAGATTTTATTTATTCATTTATTTGAGAGAGTGAGAGAGAGAGAGAGCACACGAGAAGGGGGAGGGTCAGAGGGAGAAGCAGACTCCCTGCTGAGCAGGGAGCCCGATGCAGGACTCAATCCCGGGACTCCAGGATTATGACCTGAGCTGAAGGCAGTCGCTTAACCAACTGAGCCACCCAGGAGCCCGAGCATGATGTATCTTATCATTTATTTTTGTCATCTTTAATTTCTTTCATCAGTGTCTTATAGTTTTCAGAGTGTATGTCTTTTACCTCCTTGTTTAAATTTATTCGTAGGTATTTTATTCTTTTTGGATGCAATTGTAAATGGGATTATTTTCCTAATTTCTCTTTCTGATAGTTTATTATTAGTATATAGAAAAGCAGATTTCTGAATATTAATTTTTTATCCTGAACTTTACTGAATTCATGTATTCTAATAGTGAGTCTTTAAGGTTTTCTATATATAGTATCATGCCATCTGCAAATAGTGACGGTTTTACTTCTTCCTTACCTGTTTGGATGCCTTTTCTTTCTTTTTCTTGTCTGACTGCTGTGGCTAGGACTTCCAGAACTACACTGAATAAAAGTGGTGAAAGTGGTCATCCTTGTCTTGTTCCTGATCTTAGGGGAGAAGCTCTCAGTTTTTTACCATTGAGTATAATGTCATCTGTGGGTTGTCCAGTATGGCCTTTACTATGTTGAGGTATGTTTCTTCTTTACCTACTTTGTTGAGAGTTTTTATGATGAATGGATGTTGAATTTTGCCAGATGCTTTTTCTGCATCTATTGAGATAATCATATGATTTTTATTCTTCATTTTGTTAATGTGGTGTATCACAGTGATTGATTTGTAGATACTGAACCATCTTGGCATCCCTGGAATAAATCCCACTTGATTGTGGTAAATGATCCTTTTAATGTATTTTTGAATTCAGTTTACTAATATTTTGTTGAGGATTTTTCTATCTGTGTTCATCAGGGATATTGGTCTGTAGTTTTTCGTGTGTGATGGTGTCTTCATCTGGTTTTGGTAATGCTGCCCTTGTAGAATGAATTTGGAAGCATTCTTTCCTCTTCAATTTTTTGCAATAGTCCGAGACAGATAGGTATTAACTCTTGTTTAAATGTATGGTAGAATTCACCTGTGAAGCCATTTGGTCCTGGACTTGTTTGCTGAGTTTTTTGATTACCAGTTCAATTTTGTTACTAGTAATCAGTCTGTCAGATTTTCCATTTTTCCTGATTCAGACTTAGAAGATTGCATGTTTCTGGGAATTTATGATTTTATTTTAGATTGTCCAATATTTGGCATATAATTTTTTGTAGCTGTCTCTTTGTATTTCTGTGGTGTCAGTTGTAATTTCTCCCCTTTTATTTCTGACTTTATTTGAGTTCTTTCTTTTTTTTTTCTGGTTGAGTCTGGCTTAAGGTTTATCAATTTTGATTATCTTTTCTAAGAACCAGCTCTTAGCTTCATTGATCTTTTATATTTTTTTTAGTCTCTATTTCATTTATTCCTACTCCAGTCTTTATTATTTCCTCCCTTCTACTAACTTTGGGCTTTTTTGTTTTCCTTCTTCTAGTTCCTTTAGGTGTAAGGTTTGTTTGTTTATTTGAGACTTTCCTGATGTAGGCCTATATTATTATAAACTTCCCTCTTAGAACTGCTTTTGCTGTATCCCAAAGACATTGAACCACTGTGTTTCCATATTCATTCTTCTCCATGTATTTTTTTTTTTTTTTACTCTTTCTATGACTTTTTCATTGAGCTATTGGTTGTTTAGTGGCCTTTATTGTTCCATGTGTTTTTTCCTTGTAATTGATTTCTAGTTTCATACCATTGTGGTTGGAAAAGATACTTGATATGATTTCAACCTTCTTAAATTTCAGACTTGTTTTGTGGCTTAACATGTGATCTATTCTGGAGAATGTTCCATGTGCACTTGAGAAGAATGTATAATCTACTTGCTGTTCTTGTTTGGAAGTTCTGTATATATCTGTTAAGTTCATCTGGCCTAATGTGTCATTCAAAGCCACTTTTTCTTTATGAATTTTCTGTCTGTATGATATATCCATTGATGTAAGTGGAGTGTTAAAGCTCCCTACTATTATTGTATTATTGTCAATTTCTCCTGCTATGTCTGTTAATATTTGCTTTATTTATTTAGGTGATCCTATTTTGGGTGCATCTGTTATATCCTCTTGTAGGATTGAGCCTTCAGCATTATGTAATGCCCTTCTTTGTCACCTGTTATAGTTTTTGTTTTAAAGTCCATTTTATCTGATCTAAGTATTGTTACCCCAGCTTTCTTTTTTCACTTCCATTTGCATCAAATATCTTTTTCCATCCCTTCACTTTCAGTCTGTATTTGTCTTTAGGTCTGAAGTGAGTCTCTTGTAGGCAGAATATAGATGGTCTCATTTCTTTTTTATCCATTTGGTTACCTGTGTCTTTTAATTGGAGCATTTAGTCCATGAATATTTAAAGTAATTACTGATAAGTATGTACTTGTTATGTATTATTTGTTCTTTGTTTTCTGGTTGTTTTTGTAATTCTTCTCTATTCCTTTTTCTCTTGCTCTCTTCTGTTGTTATTTAATAACTTTATTGTTATGTGTGTATTTCTTTTAATTTTTTGTGTATCATATGTTTTTGGATTAAAGTTCATATATAGCATCCTATATTTATAGCAGTCTATGTTAAGTTGAAGGTTCCTTAAGTTCGAACACAGTCTAAAAGCACCAAATTTTACTCCACCTTCCATGTTTTGTGTATATGATGTCATTCATAACTTACATGTTTTTATTTTGTGTATCCCTTGATGAGTTTCTTTATTTATAATCGATTGTACTGCTTTTGTCTTTTAAACTTCATACTAGCTTTAAACATGACCTTATTGTATGTTTGCTTTACTAGTGTAATTTTTTCCTTTCATAGTTTTCTTCTAGTTATGGCCTTTTTTTCCCCACCTAGAGAAGTCCCTATAACATTTCTGGTAAGGCTAGTTTAGTGGTCATGTTTAACTTGTTTGCCTGGGAAACTTTATCTTTCCTTTGATTCTGAATGATACTCTTAACAGGTAGAGTATTCTTGATTGTAGGTTTTTTTTCCTTTAACTCCCTCTGGTCTGCAGACTTTCTGCAGAATTAGTTGATAGCCTAATGGGATTTCCCTTGTACATAAATGTTTGCTTTTCTCTTGCTGCTTTTATGATTCCTTCTTTAATTATTACCATTTCAATTATTATGTGTCTTGGTGTAGACCTCCTTGGGTTCATCTTGTTTAGGATTCTCTGTGCACCCTGGACCTGGATGTCTATATCGTTCCCCAGATTAGACAAATTTTCAGCTGTTATTTCTTCAAATAAGTTTTCTGCCCTTCTCTCTCACTCCTCTGGGACCCTTATAATGCAAATGTAATTATGCTTGATATTGTCCTAGAGATCCCATTTTTTTATTCTTTTTTTCTTTTTAACTGTTCAGCTTGGATAATTTCCATTATCTATCTTCCAGATTGATCCACTCTTCTGCATCTTTTAATCTGCTGTTGATTCCCTGTAGTGTACTTTTTAAAAATGTTATTATGTTATGTTAATCACCATACATTACATCATCAGGTTTTTTAAGATTTATTCTTTTATTATATTTTTAATTTAGTATTTTTAATTTTTTATTATGTTAATCACCATACATTACATCATTAGTTTTTGATGTAGTGTTCCCTGTAGTGTACTTTTATTTCAGTTATTATATCCTTCAGCTGTGCTGGGTTTTTTGAGTTTTTTGGGTTTTTTTTTTGTTTGGGGGGGGGTTGTATTTTATCTCTCTTTGTTGAGGTTCTCACTGAGTTCATCCACTCTTCTGTCAATCTGATATCATTATGACCATTACTTTGAACTCTTTATCAGGTAGATTACTTATCTCCATTTCATTTAGCTCTTTTCCTGAGGTTTTTTTCTTGTGCTTTCATTTGGAACATATTCCTTTGTCTCCTCATTGTGTCTGACTCTCTGCATTTATTTCTGTGTATTAGGTAGGTCAGCTGCCCAGGAGAGCAGTCACTCCGGTCACCAGAACCGGGTGCTCCGCAGATGTTGTCCCTGTCGGCTGCATGTGCCCTCCGCCTGTGGCTGTGCCACAGTTGCTGCAGGGATGCTGGTGGGCGGTGCTGGCCCTCAGCCTCACCATCAGCTGTGACCAGCCATGACGACTGCAGGCGCACCGGTGGCAGGGCTTGTGGGTTCCACAGGGGAACCCCAGAGCAGGGCAGGTGGTGCTAGCAAGGGAGATAGTATCAGAGCTGGCTCTCACAAGCTTCCTGCCAGCTGGGCCGGAGGAGCACAAGAAAAATGGCATCTGCTCCCAGAGAAGACTGCAGATCCCGGGCCCCTCTGGCACATGTCCTAGAATTATTCAATACATTTCTTTTACGTATAACCCAGGTGCTTTTCAAACTGCTGCCTCTATGCTGGGCCTGGGAGTAAGTAATAGAACACACTGGCCCTTTAAGAGTGAGGTTTCCTATAGCCCTGCCATCTCCTACAGTGAATCCCTGCTAATTTTCAGTCAGGTATTATGGAGCAGGTCCCCAGGGCTGGAACTACCCACTGGGGCTTGATCCCCTTGCCCCTCCACACGTGTGATATCCCTCCCGGTTGTGGGTGCCCTAATTGGGGTTTGGCTCCAACCACGTCTCAGCCCCTCCTACTCTTCTTGATGTGGCCTTCTCTTTATACCATTAGCTGTGGAAGGTCTGTTCTGTCAGTGTTCAGGTTGTTTTCAGAGTGAGTTGCATTACAATATAGTTTTTGCTTTGTTTTGTCTGCTTGTGGGAGGAGGTGAGTACTGCTTGTGGGAGGGAGTATGTGTATACATACACACACATACACACACACCACTAGAAAGTGGGGCTGCTATAACAAAGAGAATGTGCACTTAAAAAAATTTTTAGACATACTACACATGACTTTCTGAAGATTCTATCAATTTATAGCCTACCAATATATACCCATGTCCTTGACAGCACTGGATATTATCAATTTTTATTTTGCTGATCTGATGAGAATATTATTTAATCTGCTGATACCTTACAATTAATGAGACTGAACATATTTGCTTACTTCTGTTAACCATTGCTTTTCTCGTCTAATTTACCCATTTTCATAATTTTTTCTGGCTCATTTTCCTAATAATTTGTAGATTTTTGAATGTTATGAATTTTGATGTCTTTTTTTAAACGTTTGATCCAGAAATAACTTTTAAAATATAAATATGAGCTAGTATAAATTAGAATCAAAATGTTTTCATAATAGATATTGTTCTTGGGGCAAAGATATGCATTGTATAATTGTTCTAAACAGTGAACCTTGTGATAGTTCCCTCTATCAATTCTTTGCTATTCTTCTCAAGTTTTATTCCATGAATATGATAGTGCTCTTTATGACTACTTTTAGAATTGATACTTTTTCATTTCCTATTTCTAGTCATTACTTGAATTGAGTGCTTTACTTGCAATCTGTGGCTATTCAAATTGAAGCAAAAGAGCCTACCAGTGAGTAGTAATTTCATATTTTATTGTTAAGAAATTCAAATATAATTGCTTCCTCAATCTTTTTTTAAAAAGTGTTGGAGATTCATGTACTAACAGTCATAATCAGAGAACTATTTCTAGTCAGATTTCTGATGCCTTTCTAGAGCAATACTTATTTTTGGAGACTCTAATTTTTTTTTTTAATTTCAAGTGTTTAACATGTAATCGGTTTTCATCAGATAATTCCATCTCCGTCATTTATCTAGAGCAGTTATATTTACATTTAACAATTATTGTTGGAGGGAGATTTTAGCATTGTTGGAATCTGAGAGTTTTACTAATCTATATATTTTACTATTTCAGAAAATGTTTCTTATTTCAAATAACTACTGTAATCTCTGTTTCTTATAAAATTCATGTCTGACTTCCTCAATCAATTCTTTTGGGCTATGAGTTTTTTGTAAAGTTATTGAGAAAGCCATTTTGTGATAATTATAAAACATTGACTATAGCTATTGCTGATTTTTTTATAGGTCTTTCTTCATAATGTGAGAGGAATTGGTTGACTGCATAAATTGAAATAAACTAAAAAAATTATAAACCTTTTTTATTATCCCACAGGAATGCTTTCCTTAGTGGTAGAATACATATCGTACAAAATGATTTAACATCAAAGATTTTTTTTTAACTGCTTTGATTGCACAGAATTGATATTGCATTTTATTGTATATTGCTTTTAAACCAGGAACATTCAGGACTTCACAAACTCAAGTTATATAAGCATTTAGAGGAGGAATGTGTAAATTGTCTTAAAAATCAAGCCTAAACTTTGAGAAGTAAAATTGGTTAAGCCTCAGAGTTAAGAATCAGCATGATTTAGAAATAATATTTCTCAGAATTTTCCCAAAGAACTTGCTAATAAACATGCCAAACAAACATAAATTCATCTGATTCAGGATTAGTCTAAAAGTTAAAGGGATGACAACAAAGCCTTAGCAATTTTGTATTTCGCTGACTATCTGATTAAATCAGTTTAAGCATTCTTTGGCATTTAAATAATACTGAGTATTAATCCTAATTATTTCCACAACATATAACTTAAGGTAACAACAGTTTATATTTTTTAAAACTCATATTCATTCAATCATTCAAAATGAATTAAATAAGACAGGTGGTGGGAGGAGGTGATAATGAATTGTCATTCACAAATCTTTATGTAAATGGTCTGCAAGAATAAGTGACTACACATAATTGGCTTTCTCAAGGTACTGATTGATAAGAACTATAAACCTGGAACTTCCTCGGTAAAGTAAAACCGTATTTAAATGGTATGTTATAAGTGATGCTACTTTTTCCTACTAAATTGCTGTAATCAGGTTATTTGGAACCTGAGCCCAGTCAAAGTTACCTACCTAAATTATCAGTCATCAGCCATGGCCAGAAGAGATCAAGTTCAAAATGGAAGCCAACACAGCAAACAGAAGAATTCAGGAGTATTTGTGTGGGAATCAGGTTAAGTCAAGAGTAGGAATTATACCAGCATACCAAGGTTGGAGGGAACTTCATGGGTAAACTTTTCTCCCAGCATCCTAGAGGACCAGGGATATACTAGCATTGAAAGAAGAGAGCAAGAGGGCGTTACCTTATAGTCTACCACTAAGTGAAATCTCCAGCTTCCCAGCAGAGTCTTGTTTTAAAATATGTCCTATTCTTAGTAAAACTGGAAAATTAACTTCTGTAACTGACCCTGAATTTTATAACAAATGCATAAGTCACATTAAGTCTTGTGTGTGGAACACATAGCTATTTATGTATTATGAAAGCAATCATAGTTTTCTTTTTAAAAATTTCTTCATCATCTATGCTAAATATTTATTAGAGGCAACTTCTAGTACTGCTTACAATTCAAATATTTAACATGATTCGTGTATTACTTGGCAGTCTATTTAATTCTATATTTTCCTTTGCAAAAGTATTTAATTAACTTAGCTCTGTACTTAAGTCAGTACATAGAAAGTTCAATAGGGCATGAAATTCAATAAATAAAGCTACATTTTGGGGAAAGCAACACCTTGGGGAGAAAGTGTTGTAGTCTTTCTTTTTCAATATGATACTGGTTTAAACAAATACAGTGTATCCATGTGAAAGACTACTACACATCTTTTAAAAAGAGTGAGAAAGATCATATAAACTGATATATAAAAGCTCTAAAAGTTTCTTGTCTTTTAAAAAGTCAGGATATTAATCAATCTTTAAGTAGTTTTCAGAGGGTGAAGGGCAAGCTGTCTACTAAACCAAAGACCCTAAAAAGAAAAGATATCTATGGAGAAGTGGAGTTGGTCCAAAGGCATAGCTCAACAATGAAGTCTCTGGGTGTTTATCAGCTTAGAGAATGCAGAGAGGGAAGCAGTGCTTGAGAGATCTTCCTAACCTTCCCAGCCCAAGTGAGGTGGCCAAGTGATCTCCTTTTAGGGGATCCGTTAATGGTACAAGTGGATGTTGTGATTGCCACATCAGGTTGTCATAAAAGTAAGGAGATCCACCTCCACAGCCTGCCCTCTGGTTCCCCTGTTGTGACCCACATGGGGCAGGACCGTGGCCAGGATGGGGGCAGACTGGGACCTGCCACAGAGGGAGGGTCTGGTGAATTCTGCCATGCTGTGCACTTTTCATTGCTTTGGCTTCATACATTCCTGTGTCTTGTGGAGAAGCCAGATGGACCTGATTTCTCTGGTGAGTTACCGTCAAACATGTGACCTGTGTTCTTTAGTTTCTTTCATTATGTCCCTTTGAGATGCTGAAACATCAGCCCTATACTTTAACAAATAGCACCTGGACTTTCTCATCTTGTTTCTTTCTGAAGCAATCACAAAACACTTTAGTAAAAAAGATTTATGACAGCTCTTCGATTTTTTTTCCGTTTTATATGTCTGCTAAATTCCATTTTTAAAACATTATGGAGAAAGCCACTGGTGGAATCACAATGTCTAGAAATGTTAACTTCTCTGTAAAAATAAGGCCACTCAAATCTTGTTAAACTGATACGGTATTCATTGTGCCTCTTAATGCCCACGTTCATTCCAAAGGACTTATAAAATGAAATCATCAAAAAGTTCCCAGCTGCACAAGTCTTTTGAAACTTTTCTATCGTAACAGAGTCTGCGTTACACATTACAAAAACACGCAAGGGGGCTTAAAGATAGTTTAACAAAAAGACTAGAAAGGGAGAATATCCAGGTGGCTTTTTAAGTGTGGAACATAATAAAATGGTGTTTGGAAAGTATTATGCCAAGATGTAATAACTAGAAAACAAGAAAGTCCGTTTATAAGTTCAAGTGTAACTTTAAGTCATAAATAGAAGAAATGTTGAGAATGGAAAGGGAAGAAATATCATGAGCATTTATTAAATGTGGAACAAATAGACTAAAATCCTTTAGCTAGGAAGAGCAATAGGACAGTATATTTTAGACCCAACCTTCTGAAGCTTTGTCCTAAGGCTTTGAGTTATATATTACATTATCTCAGTCTTCTCAGGGAAGGAAATCACTTGAGTATTGAAAACAGAGAGCCTGATGCAGGAAACTGATTACCCAGGGGAAGGCAGAACTGAAATGCCCAACTGCAGACTGGTTCACAACCTGTAGATTAACGCTACCAAGAGGCCACCATTACCCCTAGACCAGAATGAGGAGGCAAAGGGTGAAGGTCATCAGAGGGGAGCTAGAAGTGACTCCAATACTGCATCAGATGTTGCCAGGGACAGTTAGGGAGCAGTGGCTCCTCTCTCTTCCCTCCCTCCATCTCCTACGAGGGTCCTCACTGGCCATTCCCAGCCTGGGGACTAACCTGCAGGGTTCACCCTTCCTGCAGTGCAGAGCAGAGCAGAGAAGAAATGAGGAATGGATCCCAGGGAAAATGGGCTTGGGACCAGCACAAACATTGTGTACATTAGCAGAAGCACACTCTTCCTTATGTTCAGGTGAGAACTTCCCACTGGGAGGAACCTGCATCACACCCGTGTGATCACAGAACTCTCCTGCTGCACAGTGCTTTTGCTCAAAGCAAGTAGGTTCACCCCTGACTGTTCCTTATGTCTTGACAATGTTGCTCTGCTGCATTACTTAAAGTAATATTTCACTTTGGCCATACATAATTTTTAAAGGGCCCATTTGGCTTGTAGTCTGGGTGTCCTGCTGTAATTCATCCCCTGGCCTTTGGGTAGAGCACGCTTTATAACAACATCAGAGGCAGGTTAAGTGCATGTCCAGCTGGGCAGTTGTCCATGGCACCAACCTTTGAGGAGCACTAAGAGATCAATGGAGCATTAAAACATCTCTGGAAATGTCACTGTGTGGGGGGAAAAAAACAAACTAAGAAACAAAACAAAAAAACAACTTGCATTTCTCAAAATTCCTCTAAAGGAGAAATGTTCTTTATCTGGTTGAACTTTTTAATCCACTTTTAGACACTGCCTCTCCCCATTTCCTGGGTCAAAAGGCTGCTCTTTGTATCTGTTTAGAAACAAACAGAAAACCAAATCCAAACTGTAAAGGAAATCTGTTGGCTTATATAATTAAAAAAGAAGGATCAGGGTGAGCTTCAGGCAAGTCTTGATCTACAGCCCAGTGATGTCCCCCAGTACCCTGCCTTCCTCATTGTTGGCCTCATGGCTGCAGTATGACAACCGGGAGCATGCCCACAAGGAGAGAGAGGTCTCTTCCCTCAACACTAGATCTTAAGGTCATCATTAATTGGCCAGGCTAGGACTTCTTTGGAAATACAATTTCCTTAAAATTGTTGCGTTTTTTCTCCATTCGTCTGATACATAACCTAAGGTGTTTGAAATGTATACAGACGGTGGGGGTGTTAAGGCCTAAGCTTATTTGTTTTTATAGGAAATTCTCACCTTCCTGTTTTCTCTGGCACCAGTTTCAGCTTGTGAAGGACAATTAAGCTTTTCTAACCTTGAAAAGCTTCAGATTATCAGGCCGCAGATACTACGGATAGCCAGGTCCATAGAATAGTATCTCTTAGCCAAGCCAGACAGAAGAAATCTCTTAACCATCATGGTAGGATGGCTTGTTGGTCAATTTAAATTCAAAAGGAAATATAAAAGGATAATAAGTATTATAAGCACTTTATTTTCACTCATCCATTCCCTAATTATTTAGTGTGAAGCCAAGGTCTTTTCTTCAAGTGTGGGTTTTTCTCATATAAACCTGAATTCATAATGCATTGAGGCATCTAAGATTTACACTTTCTTTTTTAAGTAGGGTGAGAATTCCACAAGAACATTGTAAAGTATATGAAAGAAAAATCCTTTCAAATTTTACAATTTCCCCCAATTTTTATAGCTTGAGACCAATTTTTAAGCAATTGACTTTTATCAAGTCATTTCAAAGCATTTAATTTAGTTTTCATAAGAAAAAAAAACCTTCTATTGTCATATTTATAGTTCATTGGTTTCTGTAATTCTATAATACTTAAAGTACATAACTACAATAAGTGTAACTGGCATAAATAAGTTTAGGAAAAGAGACAAATAAACTGGGTGGCCATAAAACTCAATTGGTGGGAACAGGTATGGTTAGTGGGTTAAAGGTAGCACCCATAGCCACAAACATTCTGAGGACTACAGGCTTCTGTCAGGACATTTTACAGAAGAACAGAGCATATTAATTGACCATACAATCAGTTCAGCAGAGGTTGGGTAAGACAGCAACTATTATATTTTCTCTCTATTTGCAGAAAGGCTTACCTGCAGTCTAAGCTTGTATCACTCATATAAGCCCTAACTCAAGGCTGGAATATATTTTCAAAATCTCCAAAATACTGATTTTTTTTTTTTATCAGATGTCTTAATGCTATAGCATTGGTAGAAATGTGCTCAAGTACATTTGAAAGTACAACAGGATATAAACCAGTTGCAACATACAAAAGTTACCAACTTCCCTGTTTGGGATAGATAGAATCATCCTCATTACCTTCCAGCCTACCTTCTCAGCTCAATCTATTCCACGTTGTAGAATCTATTCTTCATAACATCCCATTTTATGAAAAATTCTGTATGAGTTATCTTTTTGATTACAAGTAATGGAAGAGACTTACGCAACTTGGGTTAATCAACAAAGAAGATATATTGGTTCATGTAGAAACTCCAGAGGATAAAACTAATGTAACATCGTATGTCAACTATGTTTAAAACAAAACAAAACTCCAGAGAATGAGCACATTTCAGGCAAGGCTCAGAGATCCAGTATATAGTTGTGTAGATTGTGCACTGCTCAAAGGAGCCTGGGCAAGGAGGACCCAAATTCAGCTTACCTACTCAGGCATGGAGCTGCATCTATTTGGAAAAGGGGTGCCATTTTATTTACATAAAGGAGCCTCTAATAGCAAAGCCATGCTCCTGCAGGCCAAATTTGTCTTGTTTATCTAGCCAGAGGTAACTTATGTTCTAATACTGGGAGTCTTAGCAGCTCAACAGTGTCAGCCAAGAATCAGTTTATTTTTCCTTGTTATCCATTTTCTTATGTCAGCAAGCCACATCCTTAGGTTGGCTCTACTTGTGCTCACCAGATGAAGGCCAGCATCAGCCAAGTCAGCCTTTGTTTTTGCCAGTGGGAGAGTGAACTCCTCAATCACCTAATATGTTAACTTCCATATTTGTTCAACCAGGGTCTTGTATCCACCACTAAACCAATCACTGTGGCGGGGGGATTTAGCATATTGGCTAAGGTAGGATTTATATCTGCCATTTTGCTATTTTCCTTTCAAATGTCTTATGTCTCTTCTATTTTCTCTCTTTTCCAGTAGTGCCCTCTTTCATTTTAAATAAATATTTTCTAACATACCATTTTAGTTTCCTTGTATTTCTTTTTTTAAATTTTATTATGTTACATTAATCATCATACATTACATCATTAGCTTTTGATGTAGTGATCCACGATTCATTGTTTTCATATAACACCCAGTATTCCATGCAGTACGTGACCTCCTTAATACCCATCACCAGGCTAACCCATCCCCCCACGCCCCTCCCCTCTAGAATCCTCAGTTTGTTTCTCAGAGTCCATAGTCTCTCATGGTTTGTCTCCCCCTCTGATTTCCCCCCCTTCATTTTACCCTTCCTACTATCTTCTTTATTTTAACATATAATGTATTATTTGTTTCAGAGGTACAGGTCTTGTATTTCTTTTAATAGACTTTTCCACATATTTTCTTTTTGTTTGTCCTAGGGATTACAATTAACATCTCAATTGAAAACAATCTAGCTCAGATTAATACCATCTAATATACTTCTGTCTCTTCCCTCCTTCATGCTATTGTTTTCATGCAAATTATGTTTTTATATATTATAAACCCACCAACAGTTTTATTGCTTTATTCAGTCTTTAAATTTTTGATGTAACTGTAGATTCACATGCACTTATAAGAAATAGGGAAATTTTAGCTATCCTTTACACAATTTGCCTCAATGATAACACCTTCAAAACTATAGTCTGCCTTTTTTCAGAGATAAATGTCCAGGAATGCAATTGCTTGTTTGTATGGTAGTTGCACATTTACTCTATAAACTGCCAACTTGTCTTTCAGAGCAATTGTATCATTTTACATTCCCATCAGCAGTATATGGGTAATCCATTTTCTCTCTATCCTCACCAGTGTTTGATTTTGTCACTATTTTTTCCTTTAGTCATTCTGATAGGTGTGTAGTGATATCTCATCGTGGTTTTTTTTTTTAAAGATTTTATTTATTTATTTGACAGAGAGAGACACAGAGAGGAAACACAAGCAGAGGGGAGTGGGAGAGGGAGAAGCAGGCTTCCCGCGGAGCAGGGACCCCGATGTGGGACTCGATCCCAGGACCCTGGGACCATGACCTGAGCCGAAGGCAGTTGCTTAATGACTGAGCCACCCAGGCACCCTCATCGTGGTTTTCATTTGTATTTCCGTAATGGCTAATGATGTAGATTAGTTTATTTGTCCTTTGTATGTCCTCTTTGGTGAAATATCACTTCGTATCAATTACCCATTTAATATTTGAATTGTTTGGGGTTTAAATTTTTAAATTTTAATTTTTTTTCTTTTTTTAAAAGATTTTATTTATTTATTTGACAGAGACAGAGACAGCGAGAGCAGGAACACAAGCAGGGGGAGTGGGAGAGGGAGAAGCAGGCCTCCCGCCGAGCAGGGAGCCCGATGCGGGACTCGATCCCAGGACCCTGGGATCGTGACCTGAGCCGAAGGCAGTCGCTTAACCAACTGAGCCACCCAGGCGCCCAAATTTTAATTTTTTTAATAGCCTGTATTTTTTAGAGGAGTTTTAGGTTCAATGTGAAATCAAGCAGAAAGTACAGAGAATTCTTATATACTCCCTGATGCCACACATGCCCAGCCTCCCCCAGTATCAACATCTCCCAAAAGAGGGGTACATTTGTTACAATGAGTGAACCTACATTGCTGCATCATAATTACCCAAAGACCATAGTTTACAAAGTCCAAGATTCAGACCTGATGTTGTATATTCTATGGCTTTCCACAAATGTGTGTATTATGACATGTATCCACATTACAGTAACATACAAATTAGTTTCACTGCCTTAAAAGTCCTTGATGCTCCCCCTATTCAACCTTCCCTCCCTGCTCACCATGAAATTTTTAAAAATTTTTTTTATTATTTTTTACTGTCTCCATAATTTTGCCTTTTCCAGAAGGTCATATAGTTGGGATCATGCAGTCTGTAGCCTTTTCAGATTCGCATCTTTCATTTAGCAATATGCATTTAAGTTTCCTCCATGTCTTTTTATGGGTTGATAGCTCATTTCTTTTTTTTTCTTTTTTAAATTTTATTTATTTTTTATTTTTTTTAAGATTTCTTTTTTTATTTATTTGACAGAGAGAGAGAGAGGGAACACAAGCAGGGGGAGTGGGAGAGGGAGAAGCAGGCTTCTTGCTGAGCAGGGCATTTCTTTTTAGCACTGAATAACATTCCATTGTCTGGGTGTACTACAGTTTATTTGTTCATTTGCCTACTGAAGGATATCTTGGTTGCTTCCAAGTCTTGGCAATTATGAACAGAGCTGCTATAAATACCTGTGTGAAGGTTTCTGTGTGAACATGAGTTTTCAACTCATTTGGTTAAATACCAAGGAGTATGTTTGCTGGATCATACGGTAGGAGTTTAGTTTTTTAAGAAACTGCCCAACTGTCTTTCGAAGTGCTTCTGTCATTTTGCATTCCCATTAGCAATGAATGAATGTTCTTGTTGCTCCATATCCTTGCCAACATCTGGTGGTGTCACAGTTTTGAATGTTAGTCATTCTAAGAGGTATTTAGTGGTATCTAATTGTTATTCTAATTTGCAATTCTCTAATGATTTATGATGTGGAACATCTTTTCATATGCTTATTTCCCATCTTTATATCTTCTTTGGTGAGGTGTCTGTTCAGGTCTTTCGCCCATTTTTTGAATCAGGTTGTTCAATTTCTTATTTTTAAGTTATAAGAGCTTCTTACACATTTTGAATAACAGTCCATTACCAGATAAATCTTTTAAAATATTTTCTCCCAGCCTGTGGCTTATCTTCTCATTCTTTTGTCAGTGTCTTTTGCAGAGCAGCAGTTTTTGATAAAGTTCAGCTTATGAATTATTTTCTAGATGGTGCCTTTGGTTGTTTTATTTTTTTACTGTTGAGTTTTGAGAATTCTTTATGCATTCAGGACACTAGTCATTTGTCAGATGTGTGACTTGCAAAAATCATCTCCCACTCTTGTAATTTTTTTTTATCCTCTTAGCAGGGTCTTATATAGAGCAAACTTTTCTAATTTTAATGAAGTCCACTTTGCCCAGTTTCAATTTAGGGGTCATGATTTTGGTGTCAAATCTAAGAACTCATCAGAGAACTGAAGATTATCCTATTTTTTCCCCTAAATGTGTATATAGTTTCATATTTTACATTAAAGACTGATCCATTTTGATCCATTTTGATCCATTTGTAAGGTGTAAGATTTAGATCAGGGTCTTTTTTTTTTTTCTTTTGCCCATAATGTCCAGTTGTTCCAGCACAATTTGTTGAAAATGCTATCTTTCCTTAATTGAATTGCTGTTTCAGTTTTCTCTAAAATCAGTCGAGCGTATTTTTTTATGGGTCTATTTCTGAATTCTTTATTTTGCACCATGAGTCTATGTGTCTGTCTTTCCAACACTACCACACAGTCTTGATTACCATAATTCTAAAGTTTTAAACTAAGTAATTACTCATACTTTATTCTTCTTTTTCCAAAAAGAAATTAGTTATTTAAGTTCCTTGACTTTCCATATAAATTTTGCAATAATTTTGTCTATAGTTATAAAAAGTCTTGCTGGAATTTTGGAAAGACTTGCATTAAACCTGTATATCAATTTAAGGATAACTGACATCTTTATTATGTTGAGTCTTCCAATCCATGAACCTAATATTATTTTTTATTTCTTTCATCAGTGTTGTATGGTTTTTGGCATACCAGCACTGTACATATTTTGAAAGAGTTATACCTAAGTATATAATATATTGACTATAAATGGCATTGGATTTTTAATTTTTGTGTTTACATGTTCATTGCTAGTATATAGAAGTGATAATATTTCATCTTTCCCTTGTAACTTGTGACATTTATGGACTCCTTTGATTGTTCTAGTTCTTTCATAGAATCCTTGGGATATTCTATGCAGACAGTCATGTCATCTGTAAATAGAGATGGCTTTATTTTTTCCTTTTATATTTGTATGTCTTTTATTTCCTTTTCTTGCCTTATTGCACTGAACAGAACTGTTAGCACTATGTTGAATGAGTCACCAGAGCAGACATCCTTGCCTGGTTCCAGATCTTAGAGGAAAAACATTCAGTTTTTTATCATTAACTGTGCTGTTAAATGAAGTTTTTGTAATATTCTTTATCAAATGGAGGATGTTCCCCCCCCCCCCTTATTTTTCTGAGAGATTTTATCATACATGGGTGTGGAATTTTATCAAATACTTTTTCTATATTAGTTGATATGATCATGTGATTTTTCTACTTTAGTCTATTAGTGTGGTGATATATTGATTGATTTGTGAAGATTGAACCAACCTTGCATCCTTGAAATAAATGCCAGTTGGTCATGTGTACATATTTTTATATGTTGATGAAATTATTAAAGATTTTTGTCTATATTCATGAGAGATACTGCTCTGCAGCATTTTTTTAATTGACTTTATCTGGTTTTGATATCAAGGTCTAATAAGAGATTAATACAATGAATTGGCAAGTGTTCCCTCTTCTATTTTTTGAAAGAGATATGTATAGTTGGTGTTAGTGTTTTACAGCATTTTTTAATGAAATGATCTGGGTCTGGAGATTTCTTTCTTGACAGTTTTAAATTTTGAATTCCGTTCTCTTAATAGTTATAAGGGATACTCAGTTGTCTATTTTTTTTTTTTAGAGGAGAGGGGAGGGACAAGAGGAGAGGTGGAGAGAGAATCTTAAGCATACCCCATGCCCAGGTGGAGCCTGAGGCTCAGTCTCACAACCCTGAGATCATGACCTGAGCTGAGATCAACAGTTGGATGCTTAACTGACTGAGACACCTAGCTGCCTCTCAATTGTCTATTTTATAATTGATGAACTGCATTTTTGTTTTTTGAAGAATTGATTTACCTAAGTTGTCAAATTTATGTATGTAAATTTATTCATAGTGTTCCTTTATTATCCTTTTATGTCTGCAGGGCCTGTAGTGATAGATCCCCATTTCATTCCTCACAGGAATGCTTCAGTTGCATCCCACACATTTTGTTATAGTGTATTTTTATTTTTATTTTCATTCAGTTCAATGTATTTTCTTTGGTTGGTTTAGAAATGTGTTGTTTAGTCTTAAGTTTTTGGAGATTTTCCAGTTATCTTTTTGTTACTGATTTCTGGTTTGATTCCATTGTGATTAGAGAATATATTTTTATGGTTTTAATTTTTTAAAATTTGTTGAAGTTTGTTTTATAGCTCAGGATGTGATCTGTCTTGGCATATGTTACATGGGTGCTTAAAAAGAATGTGTATTCTGATATTGTTGGGTGGGGAATGCTCTAAAAATATGGATTATATCCTGGTGTTCGGTAGTGTTTTCATTTCTATAATCTCTGTGTCTAGTTATTCTATCAGTTGTTGGGAGAGGGACTTTGAAGTCTTCAACTGTAATTGTGGAGTTGTCTACTTCTTCTTTCGGCTGTTTTAGCTTGACATCATCAGAGTGCTATTTTTTGGGTCAGACATATTTTGGATTGCTAGTTCTTGGTGAATTGATCTTTTTATCATTATGTAATATCCTTCTCTGTCCCTGATAATTTTCTTTGCCCTGAAGTCTACTTTATCTGATATTAATTAAGGCACTCTGTTGTCATTTAACTAATATTTGTATGATATACTTTTTTCCCATTCTTTCATTTTCATTCTTCCTATATCATTACATGTACTGAAGTGAATTTTCGTTGACAGAATGTAGTTAGGTCATATTTTTTTCAGTCCTCTCTGCTAATTTCTGTCTTTTAATTGGTACATTCAGATAATTTCCACTTAATGTAATTATTGGTATGTTAGGGCTTATGTCTACAATTTAATTTTTGTCTTATGTGTTTCATTTTACTGTTTTCTTGCCTTTCTGCAAGTTATTTGAACATGTTTTGTAATTCCATTTTAATTTATCTATAGGGTCTTTGAGTGTTATCTGTATGGCTTTTTAGTTGTTGTCCTAGGTAATATGTTGTATATACATAACTTACCACGGTCTACTGGTGCCAACAATATACCAGTTCAAGTGAAATAGAAAACTCTTCACCTCCCTTACATCTTTTTACCTTTAAGATAATTTAATTTTCTTAAGTATTTTTCTATATACATTTTCTTTTTCTTTTTTCTATATACATTTAGAAACACATCAGAGACTGTTATAAATTTTGTTTCAAACACCAAGCATAAGTTAGAGAACTCAATAAGAGAAGCCTATTTATATACCCATACTTTTGCTTACTGTGTTTTTTCTTTCTTCCTGATGATCCAAAGTTCTTTCTTTGTTTCCTTCCGATTAGAGAAATTTCTTTAGCCACCTTTTTTTTAGATTAGGTCTCCTGTGACAAATTCTCTTAGTTTTCCTTAATTTGAGAATACCTTGGTTTCCCCTTTAATTCCTGAAGTATATTTTTGCTGGGTATAAGATTGACAGTACTTTTCTTTAAACACTTGGGAAATATTTGTCATTTTCTTCTGGCCTCATGGTTTCTGATAAGAAATGTACTGTTGCTGTAATTGGATATCCCCCTGTAAGTAAGGTTTTGTTTTCCACTGACATCTGTCAGTATTTTTTTTTTGTCTTTAGTTTTCAGAAATGTAATATTAATGCAGCATGGCATGGATTTCTATGGCTGTTGCCTGTTTGTGGTTTGCTTAGCTCTTGAACTATGTCTTTTACCAAATATGGGAAGCTTGAGCCATTATTTCTTTGAGTACTTTTTCAATTCCACCTTATTTTTCTGCTTTGGGATTCTGATGACTTTTATATATTAGATCTGTTGTTAGAGTTCCACAGATCCCTGAAGGGTTTTTCATTTTTTCCCTTCTACTTTTTCTGTTGTTTAGATTGGCTCATTTTTATTGTTTTATCATCCCATTTGCTGATTCTTTCCTCTGTCCTTCCATTTGATTGTTGAGTTTATCAACTGAGCTTTATATTTTGGTTATTATCTTTTTTATTTCTCATATTTCAGTTTGATTCTTCTCTGTATATCCTGCCACATTTCTGAAACTTTTTATTTCCTTTCTTAGACTTTGTATTTTTTGCTTCCAGAACGTTTGTATTTGGTGTCAAAGCATTTTTATCATGGCTACTTTGAAATACCTGGCAATAATTCTAACATCTCTTTCACTTTGGTGTTGTCACCTCTTGATTATCTTTTTCCATTAAGTTTGATACCTTCTTGGTGCTTGGTATTATGATTTTTTAATTAAAACTTGGACATTTAATATGATATGACATTCTGGATCTTCTTTAAACCTTCTATTTTAATTAGTTTTCTCTGACACTACCTGGCAGAGAATGGGGTGTCACTGCCTCATTATTGTCAAGTGTAGGTAGAAATCCAGATTCCTCATGCAGTCTCCATTGTCCCCAATGAGGTATCCCTGGATAAAGCTGTGTGGTGTCCACAGACACAACCGTGGGGTGACCTTGTTAACACTAAGAAATGGTGAAAGTCCTAGCTCTCCACTAGCCTCCGTTGACACTACCCAAGCAGGGAGGGGAAGGAGTGCCTCGTTACTTCCCACTGGGGGTGGAAGTTCAGGCTTCACACATGATCCCCGCTGATACCACCTGGGCTTCATTACTGGCTGGTGGGAATGAAAGTCCTGGATCATTACTTGGCTTTTTCTGACAACACCCCAGCAGGAGTGTTGGGGCACTTCATTATAGCCTTCTGAGGGTAGAAGTCAAGGCTCCTCACTTGAACTATGTTGGTATGGATAGGAGTGGAGCCATAGGTTTTTTTCTAGGGTGTTGAGCTGGAGTAGAGTGGTTATTGTCTAAAAAGTTTCTGCCTTGCTAGCCTTCTCCTATCCTGTTATTTTGGCAGGTGAGAGCAGGCTTATGTTGAGGCTTTTTTTTTTTTGCCTTTGCCTACTGATGTTTCTGGGTTGCTAGATTCTTCAACTCCAAGTCTGGGATATATGAGGCAAAAAGGAAAACCAAGGCTCTCACCACTTTGTCATATCAATTTGGATGCTTTTTCTTTCTTTTTCTCATCTGACTGTTGTGGCTAGGACTTCCAGTAGTATGTTGAATGAAAGTGGCGAGAGTGGGCATCCTTGTCTTGTTCCTGATCTTAGAAGAACAACTTTCAACTTTTCGTAATTGCGTATGATGTTAGCTGTTCATTTTTCATTTATGGTTGTTATTATGTTGAGATATGTTTCCCTCTGTACCCACTTTGTTGAGAGTTTTTATCATGAATGGATGTTGAATTTTGTCAAATGCTCTTTCTGATCTATTGAGATGATCATGATTTGTATTCTCCATTCGTTTACATTTATCACATTGATTGCTTTATAAATATTGAATCATGAACTGCATCACTGAGAGGAAGCCATTCTGATGGGATAGTGGAATGATCTGTTGACATTCCAGGTAAGGTGCCAGTATGGCACAGCACCTTGTGGGGCCAGGTCTCCATCCTCCAACACATGGTTTATGCACCGAGTTAATGGTGAACATGTGGTGCTATCTTTTCGAGTAGCTGTAGCCAGAGACAGAGTGAGCAACACTCTTCTTGGCTGGGCTGCACATCATTTAGAACCATGCTATTAAACTGAACTCTGTTATTCCGACTTTCTTTTAAAAAGATAACGTTATCTGAAACATTGAATAAGAGTCAAGTTAGAAAGCAAGTTTTAACATTAACTGACTGTGAACATTCAAGGCTTTTTTTCCTGCTAGTCTATTACTTGTTTGTTCTCTCATTAAAGGGACCATTAAAGCCTTCCTTCCAGAATATTAGAATGATTATAAAGTTAAATATAGAAATTAGCTTTCCCCCCATCATTACGAATAAAGCTCAGAAGTACCAAGACTCTACAGAAATGACTTGGAGATTTTGGGTTTTGTACTGTATTCAATCTTGATATCCAGTAACAGGACATCTAGATCAGTGGTTCTCATTGAGGCAGTACTCATAATACAGAAATATTATAAAAGACATTTCATTTTCAAAATGATAAGAAGGGGACATCGTTGGCATTTAGTGATGAGGACCAAGAATGTCATACATCCTTATTTCTTGATAAAGGCCTGTATTGCTATAAACTTTCCTCTTAAAACTGCTTTTGCTGAATCTCTTAGATTCTTGGAACATTGTCTTTCCATTTTCATTTGTCTCAAGGTATCCTTTTAATTTCCTCTTTGATTTCTTTGTTGACCCATTGGTTGTTTAGTAGCATATTGTTTAGTCTTTATATGTTTGTGTTTTTTCCAGTTTTTTTTCTTGTAATTGATTTTTAGTTTCATATCATTATGGTCAGAAAAGATGATACAACTTTCTTGAATTTATTGAGATATCGAGATATTTTTGTTTTGTAAGTGAAGTGTTAAAATTTCCTACTATGATTGTATTACTGTCAATTTTTCCTTTTATATCTCTTAATATTTGTTTTATATATCTAAGTGCCCCCCCCCCCATGATGGGTGTATAGATATTTACAATTCTTATGTCTCTTGTTTGATTGATATCTTTATCATTATGTAACATCCTTCTTTGTCTTGTCACAGTCTTTGTTTTAAAGTCTATTTTGTCTGAATCAGTATTGCTACCCCAGCTTTCTTTTTGTTTCCATTTGCGTGTAATATCTTTTTCCATCCCTTCACTTTCAGTCTGTGTTTATCTTTAGGTCTAAAGTTAGTCTCTTATAGGCAGCATATAGATGTTTTTTTTTTTTAAATCTGTTCAGTTACCCTATGTCTTTGTTTTTATCTATTTATTTATTTTTTTAATTTTATTTTTTTATTATGTTATGTTAGTCACCATACAGTTCATCATTAGTTTTTTATGGAGTGTTCCATGATTCATTGACCCTATGTCTTTGATTGGAGCATTTAGTTCATGTATATGTAAAGTAATTACTGATAGGTACATACTTACTGCCATTTTGTTAGTTGTTTTCTGGTTGTTTTTGTAGCTCCTCTTCTCTTGCTGTCCTCCTTTCTAATTTTATGACTTTCTTTATTGTTACGTTTGGATTCTTTTTTTTTTTTAAGATTTTATTTATTTTTTAGAGAGCGAGTGAGAGAGAAACAGAATGAGAGGGGAGAGGGTCAGAGGGAGAAGCAGGCTCCCCGCTGAGCCAGGAGCCCGATGTGGGACTCGATCCCAGGACCCTGGGATCATGACCTGAGCCGAAGGCAGACGCTTAACCATCTGAGCCACCCAGGCGCCCTACGTTTGGATTCTTTTCTGTTTATTTTTTGTATATCTATTATAGGTTTTTGTTTGTGGTTCCCATGAGGTTCATATGTAACAACTTATGTATATAGCAGTTTACATTAAGTTGATGGTCACTTAAGTTTGAACACATTCTAAAAGCATTTTTATTCCCCACCCCATTTTGTTTTGATGTCATATTTTACATATTTTTGATTTTGTGTATCCCTTAACTCATTATTGTATATGTAGTTCATTTTAATACTTTTGTCTTTTAATCCTCATAGTAGCTTTATAAGTGGTTGATTCATTTACTTTTACTGTAGGCTTGCTTTTACCAGTGAGATTTTTTTTCTTTCAAAATTTTATTATTTCTAGTTATGGCCTTTTTTTCCCACTAAAGAAGTCCCCTAGAAAGTTGAGTTTAGTGGTGATGACCTCCTTTACCTTTTATTTTGTTGGGAAAATGCTTTATCTCTCCTTGAATTCTGAATGATAATCTTGCCAAGAAAGATATTCTTGGTTGTAGATTTTTTTCCTTTCAGCACTTTGAATATATCATGCTGGTTCCTTCAGGCCTACAAACTTTCTGCTGAAAATCAACTGATAACCTTACAGATGTTGCCTTATACTGCTGCTTCTGACATTCTCTCTTTAATTTTTAACATTTTAGTTATTTGTGCCTTGGTGTGGACCGCTTTGTTTTCATCTTGCTTGGGACTCTCTGTTCTTCCTGGACTTGGATATCTATTTCCTTTCTTAGGTTAGGGAGATTATCAGCTATTATTTCTTCAAATAAGTTTTCTGCCTCTTTCTCTCTTCTTCTTCTGGGACTCCTATAATGGGAATGATAGCCTGCTTGATGTTGTTCTAGAGTTCCCTTCAACTATCCTCATTTGTAAAAAGAGATTTATTTATTTATTTTTGAGAGAGAGAGAACGTGAGCAGGGGAGGGGCAGAGGAAGAAGGAGAGAAGCAGACTCCCTGCTGAGTGCAGAGCCTGATGTGGGGCTCAACTCCATGAACATGAGATCATGACCAACTGAGACACCCAGGTGCCCCCAACTATCCTCATTTTTAAAATTCTTTTTTTTCTTTCATCTTTCAGCTTGTCTGATTTCCATTACCCTGTCTTCCAGATTGCAGATGCATTCTTCTGCATTTTCTAATCTGCTTTTGATTCCCTGTAGTATATTTTTCATTTCAGTTATTATATTCTTTAGTTCTGATTGGTTCTTTTTATATTTTTTCATCTCTTTGTTGAAGTTCTCATGTGTTTATCTCTTCTTCTCCTGACTTTGGTAAGCATCTTTATTACTTTGAACTCTGTCAGATTTATTGCTTATCTCTGTGTCATTTCGTTCTTTTTCTTAGGTTTTCTCTGTTCTTTCATTTGGAACACATTCCTCTGTCCCCTCATTTGGCTGATTCTATGTGTTTGCTTCTATGTGTTAAGTAGGCCAGCTATATCTCCTGGTCTTGAGTGAGTGGCCATATGTGGAAGTCACCCTATGGTGCCCAGAAACACAGTCTCCTCTAGCCACTAGAACAAGGCCCTCCAGGGATATCCTCTGTCTCTGTGGATAGGCTATATATGCCCTCCTGCTGTGGATGGGCCTCTACTGTTGCAGGTATGCTGGTGTGTGGGGCTGGCCCCCAGTCTGCCTGGCTGTGGTGCCTACCCATGACTGTTACAGGCATAGTGGTGTGCAGGACTGGCTCCCCCACCCTTCTCCAGGGCAAGAGCCATTTTGGAGTGGCACATGTCCAGTTGAGGCTATCTGTTGTGTGTGGCAGGATGAGAGCCAGTTTCAGAGGCTGCTGGTCCCAGCTGAGGCCGCCCACTGAGTGTGTCAGGTTAGGAGCCACTTTGGGAGGGTACCTACAGGAGTGGGCAGGTTGCGTTTGGCAGATTTACAGGGGAATTCCAGGGCAGGGTGAGTGGTTCTAGCAAGGTATCAGGACTAGTACCTGCCAGCATTGGGCCAACTAGGCAGAATGAAGTCAAGAAAAATGGCACCTGCCAGTGTTTCTAATCCTGGGGAACGTTTCTACAGATTTCTGCCCCTTCAGTACATGCTGTAAAATTAGTCAATAGATCAATAGCACTTTTCAAACTGCTGTCTTCATACTGAGTCTCAAAACAAGGGAGTTTGTGCTTGGGCCCTTTAAGAGTAGAGCCTCAGTTTTCTTTAATTCTCCAGCTCTCCCAGAGTTAAGCCCCACTGATTTTCAAAGCCAAACATTCTCAGGGCTGGTCTTGCCAGTGAAGGTCCCCAGGGCAGGTGGTGTTCATTGTGGGGCTTGAAAACATCCCACTTCAGATTGTCATGCTGGGGGTGTGGGTCTCAAACAAACCATGTCTCTGCCCTTCCCACCCTTCTCAATGAGTCTTTTTCTTTGTATCTTTAACTGTGGAAAAAGCATTCTGCTATTTTCAGGTTGTTCTTAGAGAGAGGTGCTCTGTATGTAGTTGCAGCCTTGGTGTGTGTGTGGGAGGAGGTGAGCTCAGGATCTTTCTACTTTGCTATCTGATCAGGATCTTCTCTTTTGTCTTTTTTACAGTCTGGCTATGATATGTCCAGATGTGGATCTCTGAGTTAGTCCTACTTAGAGTTTATTGAGCTTCTTGGCTTTCTCTTTTTCTTTTCCTGTTCCTTCTGAGTCCCCCTTTGTACACATGTTTGTATGCTTGATTATATTTTGCAGGACTCAGAAGCTCTGTTTATTTTTTCTTTTTTCTATCTGTTCCTCAGACTGGATAATCTCAACTGACTTTCCAGTTTGCTGATTTCTTCTTCTGTCAGTTCAAGTCTGTTGTTGACATCTTCTTGTGAATTTTTCACTTCAGCTGTTGTACTTTTTGGTACTCTGCAAATTTCCATTTTGTTCTTTTTTTATAATTTTGTAATTTCTTTCTCTTTAGTTGTCTTCTCTATTTGGTGAGATATTGTTCTTTAGTTCTTTAGATGTAGTTTTCTTTAGTTCTCTGAACATATTTATAATAGTTTATTTAAAATTTTTGTCTGTTAAGTCCAATTTCTGGGCTTTGCCAGAGACAGTTTCTACTGATTGCCTTTTGCCTGTGTGTGGGAGGGAGGGGCATATTTTTATATTGCAATTTTTTATTGTTGAAAACTGGATATTTAAAATGACAAAATGTGGAAAGTCTGGAAATCAGATTCCCCACAGCCCTCCACAGGGTTTGTTGTTGCCGTTTATTATTATTGTTGCTGTTACTTATTTAGTGACTTTCTTTGACTAATTCTATAAAAATCTGTATTTTTTCTTGCACATAGCATGTGAAGTCTCTGTTCAGTTATTTTAATGTGCAGCAAATGATTGAACAGAGATTTCCTTAAATATCTTGAACTGCTAAGTCTATCTGTGTGTTGGGGTCTGTGTGTTGAGCTATGTTATCCATGCTGTAGCATGCAGGTTTTAACTATGCCTTACTCTTCACTTCCTGCTTGTGCAGAGCCTCAAGGTCAGACCAGAGGTGAGAGGTTAGGTCACCTCAGGTCTTTCCTGAGCATGTGCACAGCCTTACACATGAATATGTCCTTCTAGAATTCCAACAATGTAAGAGCTTTTCAGTGTCCCCTATGAACATCTCATTTCCCAATTTTTCCTTTTGAAGTTTTTGGTAACCTCTTATTAGCCGCCAATGGTATTGTTGCCTTAGGCAGCTGCTATGTTAAATAACTGCCATTAATTGTATTCTACAAATGCCCTGGTGATAGGGCTGTTCACATTGAGTAAGCCCTGAATCAAGTTAAATAAAGACAAGATCAAGAATAGAGTTTATCCAGGAGCTTTCAGGCAGGTCAAAAAGTGACAGTCATCTGTGAATTGGGCTTTAGGAGAGCTCCACTCCCATCCTGTGCCCTCTCCTGTGGTTGCTGGGCTGCTGGTTTTCACTGGGATGGTGCAGCTGTTGATTTGAGTTACTATGGAGCTGGGGTGAGGGTGATAGGAATGGGGTAAATCCCGAAGCTTTCTATTTTTACCTACATTCAGCTGTTTTCCTTTAATAAAAATTCAAACGATTGCAATTCTTTGGTTAATATGAAACGTTCTAATGAAGTTGATGCTGACCATTTTTGCCATTGTCTCACTGTGGATTTTGGAAGTCCTTACCTCTACCACTTAAGAAATGCTCCACTTCAGTGTTATCTTGACACTATTTACTCTATTCCCTCTCTCACACTTCACAAGTCTCTCTCAATAGTTGACCTCCCTTCCTAGCTCAGAAGAAATGGAATGGAAATTAACTTCAACCTCCTTGCTCTAACTTAGGAGCTCGCCTTCCTCTTCCTGTCATCATAGAAGAGATGTCCTTAATCCCAAATCAAACCCAGCACTCTCTGCTAAACTTTCCAGTGGCTTCCCATCTCACTCAGAGCAAATCCAAAGCCCTTTCTGTGGTCTAAGAGGTGTTCTAAAATATACTTACCACTGCCTCTCTGATCTCATCTCCAACCACCCTCCCGTTGCTCACACTGCTCCTGCTTGCTGGTCTTCTTGCTATCCGTTTAGCAGTGAAGCATGCTCCTACCGCAGGGCCTTTGTACTTGCTGTTTTCTTTGTTTTGCACACTTTGCCCTCAGTGTCCACATGGTTCACTTCCTCACTTCCTTCATAGATTTGTTCAAATTATCAGAGAAATCTTCTCTAAGAACAAATGATTCCATCATCTTTCATCTTATCAAGGTCCCTCTTTATTGGATAGCTCCCCTTTCTTTCCCGTACCTTCAACTACAAATTTTATTTTTTTAGGCATATAATATAACTTTATTTGCTCTCTTTTATAATTCAGTATTTAACAGTACAACAGGGAGATAAGAAATGCTCATTATTTTTAGTACAGTTGTGATAATTCTTGTGTAGTTAGTTATGTCTGCCTTATGGTAACCAGGCAACAGGAATTACCACAGGAATGAACTGTAAAGCCTAAATTTTAATTAAATTAAAAAATTACTTTTCCATAATTAACATTTTCTAACTCATCCAAATTATTTTTTATCTAAATCCTCAACCATGAACTAAACTTTAAGATAAAATGATGAAATATATTTTAGTTCTTATTTTATTTAGCCGTTATTTAGAAAATTTCAGAAAAACTTGTTTTCTTTAACTGTCCTCTTTTTGTAGTGTTTTTCTGGAAAAATTGGGAAAATAGTTTCTTGTAGTACTGATTCAGTGTAGCACTAAGACTGTGAATTTGGTGGCCACAAATTCTGGGTTTGGATACTGTTTTGCCAATTCCTAGTTTTGTGCCTTAGGTAGATTACTTAAACTCTGTGATCTGCAGTTTCATTTAAAATGCAACTAGTAAGTGTACTGACCTTAGTAAGACCACTGGGAGAATTCAGTAATTAATGCATGCAAACCACTTGCCATATGCTTTCGGACTCAGTGAGTGTTTAGTTAGTGCTAGTTCTTATTAGCTGTGTTAACACCTATCTGTTAAGAGATGCAGAAAATTTCTGATTTCAGTAGTTACTAGAGTTAACTTCCTGCTTAAAAGGATCGCTACAAATTTTAAATGCTACTTTCTTGTCTTAAGATAAACCTTTCCTTTGTCCCCATTTTCCCTGATAGTTACTCTTCTGTCGTTCTCCTCTACTTCAAAGCTTAACTTTTGGAGATATTTATACTTTTTAAGATATTGTATACTTCCATTTTCCACTCTCTCACCTTGTACTCACTTCTTAACCCTCTACAACCTTACATTTATGCCCAGCACCTCATTCAAATTACTCAAGGTCACCAACAAGCTTCTTGTTGCCAGAGCAATGGATGGTTTCACAACCTAATGTGACTTGACCTTTTGCCAGCATTTGGTACTACTGACCACTCCCTCCTTTAAATATTCACTTCAGGGGCATGAGTGACATTGTACTCTCCTGGTTCTCCTTTCATTGCTGCTATCATCCTGGGTCTCCTTTGCAATTCCTTCTCTTCTGTCTATCCCTTAAATGTAACTCTCAAAATTCCATCCCAGGCTTACCACTCTTGTCATTCTACATACTCTCTGGGTGACTGTCCATCCTTGGATTCCCACTTGCATGGTGATGCCTCCCAGATCTACAACTCCGGCCTGGTTCTTCTCCGGAGCTTCAGATCCATACATGCAACTGTCACATGGTCCCTACACAGTAGCTGCCTCAGGCTTAATATATTAAAACTGGAATCCATGTCCTCCAGGCACCTTTGCTAATAGCTGCTCTCTCCTTTACCACTGATCCCCGACAACAACACCATCTGTTGACTCTAACTCCAAAATGGTCACCACCCTAATTTAGGCCACCATCATCTCTCATTAGTATTATTTTCCCCATTGCTTTTAAGATAATAAAATCATTAGCAGAGTTTATGAAGCCCAGCATGATACGATTCTTGCTTATTATCTCCTCACTTTCATCTTGAGCCTCAACCTTCAAAATCTGTGATTTAGTCACTTTGTGCTTCTTCACTCTTCTCATTCCTGAACTTTAGAGCAGCTGTCCCTCTCCTTTGGCTAACTCTTCTGATTGTTTTCAGGTCTTGGCTTAGCTTACCTTCCTCCAAAAAACCTTCTCCAACTCCCCACATCTAGATTACATGTTTGTATTATGTGCCATATTATTATTCAGGACTCTCTATTAAGCAGACTCTAATTGGGCAAGGGACAAAAGAGAGAAGTGATGAATACATGGAACAGAAAACCCACTGGGGGTGTGTTATAAAAAGCCCAATATAAAAAATCCAGACCCTGCTCTTTAAAATAAAATGTTAGTAACATCTATTCAGGTGGACTGCGGTGGCAGTGACTAAGGTCCACTAGCAGAGCATGGAAAAGAGACCTCAGATATTTGGCCAGAGTGAGAGTAACAAATTAGCAAGACTAGTGAATGGGCCAGGATCCCAGATCAAGGGCAGAAGGAGCCAATCAGAAAACTAACTGGGGCGCCTGGGTGGCTCAGTTGGTTAAGCGACTGCCTTCGGCTCAGGTCATGATCCTGGAGTCCCTGGATCGAGTCCCGCATCAGGCTCCCTGCTCGGCAGGGTGCCTGCTTCTCCCTCTGACCCTCCCCCCTCTCATGTGCTCTCTCTCTCTCATTCTCTCTGTCTCAAATAAATAAATAAAATCTTTAAAAAAAAAAAAAAAAAAACTAACTGAGAACTATAAAATTCCAGGCACTTGCTTTTGATTTAAAAATCTGGGGCAAGTGTATCTTCCAGGTGTCCAAAAGTATATCTTCCAGGTGTGGATCTCCACAATCACAATAATAAAAATCAAGCCACAGATTCTGTGCCCAGATTTGTCCTTATTTGTATATCTAATAGTCAAATTAGGTCTAATAGGTCTCGTGCATGGAATGGTTATCACTGAGTGCCCAGCTCTCTCTTCGTTTTACTGCTTGTAATGCATGCCTGACTGGAGAACCACACCTTAGTCAGAAAATGACTTTGTTCCTACAGAAGGGACTCTGGCCACCATTGTACTGGATGGCTGGATTATAGTCCATTCATCACCCACTAAAGATGACCCCACTTAGAGATGACCTTAGCTTCCCTTAACTTGGAGATTAGAGATTAGAAATTATTATTAGGATGGCAGAAAATCTATTCAAATATGAGTAAGAAATCTGGAATTAAATTTGTACTAATTCACCTGTGGGGGGTGTGTGTGTGCGTGTGTGTGTGAGAAGACTTGAAAGTATACGTTGATAAGAAATCAGCTTTTGGAAGACATCCTCCCAATCAGTATATTTTATTTTAGACTGTTTAACTTGATGAAAATATAGGACTGGGTGAAATATCAGATGACAAGAATAGAGGATATCATTTGTAGGAGTGTCAAAATTCACTGTCTACACAGAATTTTTCAGTTGACTTAAAGAGCAGACAGGAGTATAACCAAAAAAATCTTTCTTTCATTGCACTGCAGGCAAGCAGCCTGGAAGAATTCTTCAAAAACTCCCAACTGTGAAGAAAGGTGCTGTCATGTCTTTTGAGTCCTTGCCACTCTGCTTTGTGCTTTGGCATTTCTCACCATCTTATTTCTAACTGCCTAAGCAGGTCTTTCATTCTATGTGGAAGAAGCGATGTTTCCCTAGCTGCATTTTACAGGACAAGCCAAATATATAATCAGAGACAGGCGCTGGAGAGCAGAGAATGGGGATAGCAAGAATTTGCTCTTCTTGGGTAGCTGTACCCCAATTGCCTATATGTAGATCACAGTGCAGTCCCAGGACTGGCAGCATCAACCTCACCTGGGCACATGTTAGAAATGCAAATTCCCAGACCCTCCCCCAGACTTACTGAATCAGACGTTCTGACACAGAGCCCAGAAACCTCTTCTGACAGGCTCTTCAGGTAATTCTGATGCTACTATAATGGGGAACCACTCCCTTCGCTAATCTCACGTACCCCAGATCAAGGGCAGAAAACAAGACCTATGCTTGTCCAATTAGAGTAAATGTCAGGAATTTACCAGAAGCTCCCAGAAGACTCCTGTTCTTCCAGCTGTCTTGGAGTCAGTTTCCTGTACAGCTGGCTTATAATCCCAAATGGAGAACCTGTCTGAGAATGAAGCCAACACATGGAAGAAAGCCCAGTGAGCTGGGCCAAGTCTTGTGCCTCAAGGCAGAGAGAACCAGGTCCTGATAATGTTGCTGGAGTCCAGACATCAAGTATGACTTTAAGCCAGTTCTACAGTGGGCTATCCAGATACAAAAGTGGATTACCTTTTTACTGAAGCCAGTTTGGCCCAGGTATCTTGACACTTAAGACTGAAGGAATTCTAAGGGATACAATATGTAAATGATATTCTGTGCCAGTCAGCAAAGATAAGCATTTTTAAAAGCCACTAAACTGATGAGAACTCACTCTTAGCAGAGAACATTGCCTCCTGAATTATGAAGAAAATTAAGGTCATTTGGACACTCTTATCAACATGGTCTTTCTCTTCACTCTGAGATGAGGAGGTAACTTCTCTGGAAGGCTACCTCACCCACTGTGTCCTTGATCCTTTATCTTCCCACGTCTCCCAGGACTTTGCTCCGTAGGTCACTCCTTTTTCCTTTTATAGCCTCTCTACATCCTTACTGCCATCAGTCTATAAGTATGTCCAAGTCTCTCACTCTAAAAAATTCCTCTCTTTTTTTTTTTTAAAGATTTTTTATTTATTTATTTGAGAGAGAATGAGATAGAGAGAGAGCATGAGAGGGGGGAGGGTCAGAGGGAGAAGCAGACTCCCTGCTGAGCAGGGAGCCCGATGTGGGACTCGATCCCAGGACCCTGGGATCATGACCTGAGCCGAAGGCAGTCGCTTAACCAACTGAGCCACCCAGGCGCCCCTAAAAAATTCCTCTCTTGACACTAAGCTTTCTTGTGGTATGGTCCAGCCACTTGACTATCATTCTCACTGAGACCTTGCAAGTAAGTAATATAGATTTACTATTTTCATTGTCTCACCTTCCAGTGCACTTCAGTTTGACTTCTCCCTTTACCACTTACCTGAAAGTGTTTTCATTAAGATTACCAGTGACCACCAATGGACATTGTCCTGACCCTTCTTGTGTTCTCTGCTGTATTTAATATCATTGGTCATTCTTTTCTTCTTGATATTTTCTACTTTCTTGGCTTCTATGATACCACTCTCTTCTAATTCTCTTCACACATCTGGCTTCTCCGTGTATCTAGTAAAAGTTGATGTAACCTGAGATTCTGTCTTAGTACATCATTCCTCTCCTCTTATATCCTCTCCATGGATGATGTCATCCATTCTCATGTTTTGACTAGCACCTATGTTCCATGGATTCAGGAATCTGGATACCCATCCCAGATCTTTCTCTAGGCTTCAGACTCATACATCCAACTACCTACTGAATATCACATTGATGTTCTATAGTCTTCTTACATTCAACATGTCCACTTAATATCATTTGCCATAGGGAAATGCAAATCAAAACCACAATGTGATACCACCTCACACATGTTAGGATGGTTGTTATAAAAACCAAACAAACAAACCCAAAAGAGACAACAAGTGTTGTGGATGTGGAGAATGTGGAGAAATTGGAACCCTTTACATTGTTGGTGAGGATGCAAAATGGTGCAGTTGTTGTGGAAAGGAATGTGGAGGTTCCTCATAAAATTGAAAATAGAACTACCATAGGATTTAGCAATTCTACTTCTGGATATTTATCCAAAGGAATTGAAATTAGAATCTTGAAGAGATAACTGCACACCCATGCTCATTGAAGCATTATTCACAGTAGCCAAGATGTGGAAACAACCTAAATGTCCATCAGTGGAATAATGAATTTTTGAAAATGTGGTACATGCATACAAAGGAATATTATTGAGCCTTAAAAAAGATGGAAATCCTAGAATAAGTGACAACATAGATGAACCTTGAAGACATTATGCTAAGTGAAATAAGCCATTCACAGAAGGACAAATACTACACAATTCCACTTCTATGAGGCATCCAAAAGAGTCAAACTCATTGAGGCAAAGAATAGAATGGTGGTTTCCAGGGGATGAGAGAGGTGAAAATGGGGGAGTTGTTAATTAGTGGGTATGAAATTCTAGTTTTTATTCCAAAAAGTAGAAGAGGAAGGAAAACTTCCAAATTCATTCCAAGAGGCTGATACCAAAACTTATGATAAAGACACTATAAAAAAAGAGAACTATAGGCCAGTATCTCTGATGAACATAGATGCAAGAATCCTCAACAAAATACTAGCAAACAGAATCCAACAATATAGTAAACAAAAAAAAAAATCATTCAACACAATCAAGTGGGATTTATTCCTGGGATGCAAGGGTGGTTCAATATTTGCAATCAATCAAAGTGATACATTATATCAACAAGAGAAAGGATAAAACCATTTGATCATTTCAAGAGATGCAGAAAAAGCATTTGACAAAATGCAACATCCACTTATAAAAATCCTCAACAAAGTAGGCTTAGAGGCAACATACCTCAACATAATAAAGGCCATCTATGAAAAACTGACAGCTAACATCATATTCAGTGGTGAAAAGCTGAGGGCTTTCCCCTTAGGATCAGGAACAAGACAAGAATGTCCACTCTCACCACTTTAGCCACAGCAATCAGATAAGAAATATAAGTCCTAACCACACAAATCAGACAAGGAAAAAGAAAAGGCATCCAAATTGGTAAGAAAGAAGGAAAACTCTTCACTATTTGCAGATGACATCATACTATATACAGAAAACCCTAAGCAGTCTACCAATAAACTACTAGAACTGATAAATGAATTCAGTAAGGTCACAAGATACAAAATCAATATATAGAAATCCATTGCATTTCTATACAATATTGAAGTAGCAGAAGGAGAAATTAAGAAAACAATCCCATTTACAATTGCACCAAAAACAATAAAAATACCTAGGAATAAATTTAAACAAGGAGGTGAAAACTGTACTGTACTCTGTGTGTACTCTGAAAACTATAAGACATTGATGAAAGAAATTGAAGATGACACAAACAAATGGAAAGATGTTCCATGTTCATGGGAAGAATGAATATTGCTAAAATGTCCATACTATCCAAAACAATTACAGATTTAATGCAATCCTTATCAAAATACCAACAACATTTTTCACAGAACTAGAACAAATAATCCTAAAATTTGTTTGGAACCACAAAAGCCCCCTGAATAGCCAAAGCAACCTTGAAAAAGAACGAAACTGAAGGTATCACAATCTCAGATTTCAAAATATACTACAAAGCTGTAGTAATCAAAACAATATGGTACTAGCACAGAGACTGCTGGGAAGTTGGAGTAGGAGGACCCTGGGCTCACCTGTCTCCTGGGTACACCTACATAATACTCACATTAGCATAAATAACCCAGAAGATGATCTGAAGACTGGTGAAACAGACCCCCCAGCTAAACATAGACAAGAGGCACATCAAAGAAGGTAGGAAGGATGGAGACAGAGTTTGGTGCTAAATGGACTCACAGGGCCTTCCTCAGGAAGGAGGGAGCCAGCCAGGGCCTGGAGAAATGAGAGAAGGAGACCCTCACACCAGGGGAGCCCACACAGGGACGACAAATCCCCATAACATTTGGCTTTGAAAACCAAAGGGGCCAAATTTTGAATTTCATCAGTTCTTAAAACCAGCAGGACTTAAAAACTGGAATTTTAAAAATCAGCAGCTTGGCTCTCAGAGAGCTGGGCAGGTGAGAGGAAGTTGAGTCCTTTCCCTCAAAGAGACAGCAGAACAAATCACCTGCAGAGATACAGGATAGAACCAGCAGTTTGAAAATGCCTGGGGCATAGGGGAGAGAGAGTTGTTTACTAATCTTGGAGTGTGTCCAGGAGGGACAGACTCTAGGAACAAAGAAGCAGGCAGGTGCCATTTCCCTCCCTTGCCCACTGGCCTAGATACCTGGCTACTTGTGGGAACCAGTGTCAAGACTTGCCACCTAACTTGCTTGCATCGCTGCCTGCCCCCCCTCTCCCCCCATGCCTCCGAGCTGTGCTTCCATGGATCCACCCCTCTAGACTGTCCTGCTTCAGTTCTGGTGCTGCAGGGCCCCTCCCTCAGGGACCAGCAGCCCACAGACCTTGCTAACCCTACCCCTCCAGCCCCTGTGCAGATTGTGGACCTTCCCACCCCCCCAACAAATGCTCTTGGTCAGATCCCTTCAAAGCAGTACCACAAGTGTGGCAGAGTGCAGGCAGCCCAGACAGGGGCTAGTACCACTCCAAAGTGAATCCTGCCCCAGGGATAGGGAAAGAAAACGACACGCACAAGTCTGACTGTGGCCCTAGCAGCGGGCTGGTGGCAGACAACTGGTCTGACTGTAGGCCCTGCCCACCAATAAAAGCTTCTCAGGGGACAGCATAGGGAAAGTGCCCTGCAGTTTGGTGCTACTTCATCTCTGGAAAATGCCTGGTCTGACTTAACTCAAGCCCAAGGTGGCCCCAGATTGGCCCACTAACACAGGGACCAGACCCTGCCCACAACAGGCAAAGAGAGCCATTTCAGACAACTGGACTGAAGGCAAATACAGCTCAGTCACAACAGTAGGACACCCCCAAAGCACCATTTTCTGGTGAAAAGGAGACATTGCACCACAGGGTACTACAGGACCTATTCTTTATAAAGCCACTACTTTCAAAAACAGGAGACATAGCTGACTTTCCTAACACATAGAAACAGACACAGCAATAGACAAAATTAGGAACAGAGGAATATGTCCTAAATGAAAGAACAGAACAAAATCATAGCAAGAGTCCCAAGCAAATGGAGATAAGTAATATGCCTCATAGAGAATTTAAAGTAACTGTCATAAAGATACTCACTAGACTTGAGAAAAGAATGGAGAACCTCAGTGAAACCATCAACAAAGTGATAGAAAACATAAAAAAGAACAAATCAGAGATGATGAACTCAATAAATGAAATTACGAATAGAGTACCTGGGGTGCCTGGGTGGCTCAGTTGGTTAAGTGACTGCCTTTGGTTCAGGTCATGATCCTGGAGTCCCGGGATCGAGTCCTGCATCAGGCTCCCTGCTCGGCGGGGAGTCTGCTTCTCCCTCTGACCCTCCTCCCTCTCATGCTCTCTGTCTCTCATTCTCTCTCTCTCTCTCTCAAATAAATAAAATCTTAAAAAGAAAAAAATCTTAAAAAAAAAAAAAAGAAAAGAATAGCATACCTGGAATAAATAGTAAACGAGAGGAAGCAGAATGATGATCAGTGACCTGGAGGATGGTGTAATGGAAAGTAATCAAGCTGAGCAGGTGAGAGAAAAAAAATTATGCAAAATGAGAATAGATCTAGGGAACTCAGTGACACCATCAAGCATAATAACAGTCACATTATAGGGGTCCCAGAAGGAGAAGAGAGAGTAAAGGGGGCAGAAAATTTATTTGAAGAAATAATATTGAAAACTTCCCAAATCTGGGGAAAGAAACGGAAATCTAGATCCAGAAGGCACAGAAAACCCCCCAAAAAATCAACCCAAAGAGGTCTACACCAAGACACACAGAAAATAAAATGGCAAAAAGGAGTGAAAAAGAGAGAATTTTAAAAGCAACAAGAGAAAAGGAAAGCAGTTACATACAAAGGAAACCCCGTAAGGCTAAGTGGATTTTTCAGCAGAAACTTTACAGGCCAGAGGGGAGTGGCACAGGATATATTCAAAGTGCTGAAAGGAAAAAAATCTGCAGCCAAGAATATTCTCTCAAACAAAGCTATCATTCAGAACAGAAGGTGGGATAGAGTTTCCCAGACAAACAAAAGTTAAAGGAATTCATGACCACTAAACCAGGAGTAAAACCAGCCACTACCCCATCACACACAGTGCCGTCAGCCTATCCCAAATCCACAGTCCAGCCGCCCTCCTGCCCTAGTCAGTGTGCACTGCCTGGTGCCTGCTCAATGCCAAGTCAACACACCTTCACCTCAGATCAACAGGGACTCAAATTGATACTCTCCCCCTCAAATTACAGCCCCTGTACTCAAATTTGTGCACAACAGTGGTCATAATTATAATGGCAGAATGAAGCAACGCAAATGGTGACACCAATTCTATGGAATATGTAATGGATAAAAAGAGTGTGCTGGGCCGGGAACCTCTCTGACAAGCACATTAAAATAGAGTACATACAGCAGGATTCCAATTATTAAAAGAACACTCTCCCTCTGCCCCCCCCCCCAAAAAAAATCAGTATGGTACTGGCACAAAAATAGACACATAGATCAATAGAACAGAGTAGCGATCCCAGAAATAAACCCACAGTTATATGGTCAGTTAATCTTCGACAAAGCAGGAAAGAATCTGCAATGGCAAAAAGTTTCTTCAACAAACGGTGTTGGGAAAACTGGACAGCAACATGTAAAAGAATGAAACTGGACCACTTTCTTTCACCATACACAAAACAAATTCAAAATGCATTGAAGACCTAAATGTGTGACCTGAAACCATAAAAACCCTAGAAGAGAGCACAGGCAATAATTTCTGACATCAGCTATAGCAACATTTTTCTAGATGTTTCCTGAGGCAAGGGAAACAAAAGCAAGAATAAACTATAGGGACTACATAAAAATAAGCTTCTGCACAGTGAAGGAAACAATCAGCAAACCTAAAAGACAACCTCCTGAATGGGAGAAGATATTTGCAAATGACATATTCAATAAAGGGTTAGTTATGTATGTATGTTTGTGTGTGTGTGTATATATATATATAACTCCTACAACTTAAAAACCAAATAATCCAATTAAAAAGTGGGCAAAAGACATGAATAGACATTTCTCCAAAGAAGAAGACATCCAGATGGCAGACACGTGAGAAGATGCTTAGCATCACTCATCATCAGGGAAATGCAAATCAAAACTGCAATGAGTTATCACCTGACACCTCACACCTGTCAGAATGGTTAAAATCAAAAACACAAGAAACAAGTGTTGGGGAGGATGCGGAGAATAAAGGAACCCTCTTGCACTGTTGGTGGGAATGCAAACTGGTGTAGCCACTGTGGGAAACAGGATAGAGGTTCCTCAAAACAATACAAATAGATATAAGTTTTGGCGGGAATCCTACTACTGGGTATTTACCCAAAGAATAGGAAAACTAATTTGAAAAGATACATGCACCCCTATGTTTATTGCAGCATTATTTACAATAGCCAAATTATGGAAGCAGCCCAAGTGTCCATTGATAGATGAATGGATAAGGAAGATGTATATACAATGGAATATTACTCAGTTATAAAAAGGAATGAAATCTTGCCATTTGCAAAAACATGGATGGTGCTAAAAAGCATATTGGTAAGTGAAATAAGTGAGCCAGAGAAAGACAAAAACCAAATGATTTCACTCATATGTGGAATTTAAGAAACAAAACAAAGAACAGAAAGATATAGATTCTTAACTATAGAGAACAAACTGATGGTTTCCAGAGGGGAAGTGGGGCAGGGGGGATGGGAGAAATAAGTGATGGCGATTAAAGAGGACACTTACTGTGATGAGTATTGAGTAATGTATGGAAGTGTTGAATCGCTATATTGTACACCTGAAACTAATAGAACACTTTTCTGGAATTAAAATTTTTTAAATTCCAGTTTTATAGGATAAATAAGTTTAGAGATGTGTTGTACAACATTGTGTCTATAGAGAATGATACTCTATTGTACACTTAAAAATTTATTAAGAAGGAGGACAGACCTTATATTAAGGGAGAGAGATGTTAGGATGAAGCTAAGAGATTTGGTAGGATTCAGTGGCAGAATGTATGTAGGGGGTGAACATCCTATTTTCTCTTCCTGTGTAACCCTCTACCACAGGGATTGTAGCACTGCTGACTTCAGCAGTTTAGAACAATGGTCATTTTTGGTTCCCAGGTCTGTAGGGTCGGAAGCCCAGGCGTGGTATGGCTGAGTTCTCTGCTCGGGGCTCAAAAGGCCAAAGTCAGGGTATCAACAGGGCTTACTGGCTCATCTCTTCTGGAGCTCAGGGTCCATTTCCAAATTCATGTGGTTGTGGGCCACATTCAGTCCCTTGCAATTGTAGGACTGCAATTGCAATCCTCACTTTCTTGCTGTCAGCCAGGGGTTACTTTCGGCTCCTAGAAGCCACTTGCATTCATTGACATGCGGTTCCCCTCCATCTTCAAAGCCAGGAACAGAGACTCTCCTTAGTGTCAGATCCTTGACAGCAGCACCAAAATTGGTGTTTGAACAACCAGGAGAAGGTGTATGTACACCAAAGGGTGGGGATTCTGAGGGTCATCTCAGAATTCTGTTTACAACAGTGAAGAATAGGGAGAGGTGAGGGTACACAGGGAGAGTCTAGCTGGGCCCATTTGAGGGACTGTGGAGCCAATAACTACGGCTGAGAATACAGAAGGTACAGGAGTTTTGGCGGGAAGGTGAGTTCAAATTTAGATACATGAGGTAAAGAGTTTAAGAGAAAAAAAATCTCAACTAAGTAATATTTTGTGTGTAAGTATGTCTCCTGCCAGCCTTATAAGGGTTGAGCCCCCATAGTATTTTCTTATTTAGGAATTTTCATCTATTGATGAAACAGAAATAAGTTATAAAAAGGAACTGATCTTTAGGGACTATGGGGATGAAAGGAGTATACTTTATAAAAATATTTGTTCATCTCAGCTATCTGAAAGTTCTAAAGAATATTCTCTAACTCATGATGGGTTATAAAATGTGACCAAAAATGAGGGACCAGATTTTTATTCTCTAATTCTCGAGAGAACCTGGCCCCAAGTTTTCATTACAGTTGGTATTATTACCTCATGGCAGGAAATGGCAGTCTGCTGGATAACAGCTTTGCATATTTCTACCACCTGAAGATCTCAGTGTGGAGAGTTATAGGGCTAATTTTCCTTTGTCCTCAAGAACATATCCATAAGTCTAAAATATCAACTACACGGGATAGCACTTCCAGAGACTACCAAATGGACTTCCATTGTCCAGCTAAATAAATTGTCATTGTTTCTCCCACTTTCCCACAAATTATTGAGATGCCAAGCATTGCAGGCGGGAGAGAGGAGCCCATTATAACCGAACCTTTTCTGCCTTCATCCGACCGAGACTGGAATGCAGGGGCAGACAAACTTAAGGGCAGATAAATACAATGAATCTAACCAATATTTTAGAGATATATGTGAGGTGCCAGAGAGCTCCATGGATGGAAATGAAGGTCAAAATCCAGCCAGTGGACGGATCATAAAAGACATTTTATACCAGGATTGGATTGTGTTGTGTTGTGTTATAGATGCCTGGCAACTAGGGCTCTGTGCATGTGTGTGGTTTTATTCTTTCAAAATTTGTCTCATTTTTTATACAACTTTATTGAGATAAAATTAATATTTAAAGTGTAATTTGATCAGCTTTGACAAATGTATATACCTGTGAAATTATTACCAAAATTAAAAATAATGAACATATCCATTAACCCCAAGAGTTTCCTTACACCTTTTATAATACCTCTCTTCCTTTCCATCTCCATACTCTGGAATCACTGAATGCTATCATTATAAGTTACTTGAAATTTCTATAAATGGAACCATACACGATGTTCTCTTTTCCTGTCTAGCTTTGTTCATTCAGCATAATGGTTTTAAGATTCTTCAATATTGTTACATGTTTCATTAGTTTACTCTTTTCTGTTCTGGAGTTCTGTTCCCTTCTGTGGATATATTAGAATGTATTTATCCTTTTGCCTGTTGATGGACATTTGGGTTTCCAATTTGGGGCTATAACAAATAATACTGAGGTGGACATTTGTGGATAAGTCTTTATGTGAATATATGCTTTTGTTTCCCTTTGGTGAATATCTAGAAGTGGAATGACTATATGATAAAAGTATATTTAACTTAAGAAACTGCAGAATCGTTTTCCAAAGCAGCTTACCATGTTTTCGTCCCTTCAGCAATGTATGAGATTTCCAGTTGTTCCATGTCCTTGCCATAATGTGGCATAGTCAGTCTTTTTAATTTTAGTCAACCTAATGGTTGTATAGAAACTGTGGTTTCAATTTGCATTTCCCTGTTGATGAGTGATGTTGAGCATCTTTTATGTGCTTGTTGGCCATTTATATATTTTCTTTTGTGAAGTGTTCACATTTTTTGCCCATTTTTAAAATTATTGAGTTGTAAGACATCACCAGGATTTAAGCAAGAGAGTATCCTAATCAAATTTATGTTTTAGAAAAATCACTCAAGCAGGGAATGTTGAGGATGAATCACAGCAGGGCCAGACTGAAGAAGAAGGGCCAGTTGGGGGGGATTGGAATAGGTCTAGGAAAGGATGCTACAGTACTTTGCAGTGGGTTAAGGAGAGATGTCTCTGAGATAGAACTGACAGGTGCTGGTGACCACTTTTACATATGAGGGTTAATCAAGGAAATCTGATTCACCTGGAAATGAGGGTTTAGAATTCAAGGGGAAAACAACCACCACCAAATTCACCACCAAATTTCTATGTAGCACTCACCACATGCCAAGTACAATTCTGAGCATTATCAGAAATACTAACGCAGGGTTGATCCTCATAACAGTCCTAACGAGGTGGGCAGTATTATTATCCACACTTCACAGAGGAGGAAACCGAGGCAGAGAGTGAAAATGTGTCATGCCTGTAATATACAAACAAAAAATCACAGTCAGTGCGATTAAACGTATAGAAGACAAATGGTTTAAAGGATAGTAAAACATGGTTTTGGAACCAGGCACCATGGAGCTTAGATGCCATATCACATACACTGGCTGCATGACTTGGGGCAAGTTTCTTAGACTCTGTGCATCTCTCTTTTCTTATTTATAAAACAAGGATACTGCTTTCGTTTAGACTGGTGTGAGCAGTAAATGCGGAAGCTTGTTAAAAGTTCTTAGAACAAAATATGTGCCCAGCGAATGTTAGCGCTCGTCTTACTTTCCTGTAGATGTAACCATAGGGGTGAGTGAGGTGGTCCGGGAAAGCCTGGAGAAAAGAAGGGTAGAAAAAGATGTAAACCTAAGCAGCGCTCCCTGTGTGACACCATACGAGGCATAAAGGAAAGGGACTGGGAGAACACGTGCAAACAGTGACATTCACTATTGATCAGGATTCCAAAATAGGGTGCAGGTAAATGTCATGCATTTCCAGCAAGGGCACACAGGTGAAATCTGTCTTACCTCCTACACTAGATCCAGGTACACTTTTTACAAAATAAAGCACTCTTAGGACATATTGTAACCAAAGTTGAGTGTTATATTTGTGAGGCATTTATTCACTTTTTTAAAACTTGAACTATAAAGGTAGAATGTGCTAAACAATAAAACAATTTGAATAATACAGGTCAGGATGCACTAGAAAGCGAGAATCTTCGGGACCTGCACGTCCCCAGGTGCACCACCAGTACTAGTCGGTTTGGACCTTTCCAAATCATTTTATATATGCCTTCATACACAAGAATGTAGCACCCTTCAAGTTAATATGTACAGTATAATAAAACAATACAAAAACCCTCATATTTTTCAATAGTGGCATAATAATCAAAACTCTATTATACCACTGTTTATCATTCTCTTACTGATGGTAGGTTGAATATAATTTTTTCTATAACAAATTCAACTGCAATTAACATTCCAGTATAAATAGGAGCATGCAAATGAAACTGGTCTAAGGGCACATGTATTTTAAATTGTGATGGGACTGCAAAATTGCCCTCCAGAAATGTTTGAGCAATTTGAAACCCATAATAGCTACTATTTATTGAATATTTACCATTTGTGAACACTATACTAAGGCCTTTATGTAGAGCATCTCCACAAACTCTACTGGGTCCATCCTATTATTATTACTTTCCTTTGGTAGATAAAGAAATGCAGGCCTGGGAAGGATGAGTAAATTGAATGAGGTAACCCAGGTAAGAAGTAGTGTAGGAGTGATTTGAACCCAAATCTTTAGTACTGTTTGTAAATCGTGCTGATTCTTTTACTTATCACTATTGGTTTTATTCATTCCTTCCTATTTCATCAATTCATTTTCATTGCTAGAGTGCATCTTTGAATTTTTCTTCCAGGAAGAATATAGGGGTGGTAAATATGTCTAAGTTCTTGTATGTCTAAATAAGTTCATTTTACTGTCACTCTTGAATGACAGTCTGGTGTGAGCAGTGGCTGGTTATAGAATTCTAGGCTCATACCCATTTTTCCCACAGTACATAATGTGTCCTTTGTCCTTTGCACATGAGATGCTTGATGCCAGCAGATTCCTTTTCCCTCCTTCCCTCTCACCCTCCTCCTCCTCCTCCCCTTCCTCTTCCTCCTCCTTTTTCTTCTTTCCATCTCTCTCTGTCTCTCTCATCATGGGATTCTTTCTCTATTGCTGAGGTTTACAAATTTTCAAAAGAAATATCTGGATCTTAAAATCTGAGGACCTATCTTTAATTTAGGGAAGATGGGAGATCCTACTAGGTAGGTAGATATTGGCTCTCTTGGATCTGTTTTCCACATCTCAATATTTTTTCTCGATTTGCATCCCTATCCTTTATTTAAAGTTATGTTCTAGGGGAATCTATTAGCTGATTTTTAAATTTAATATTTAGGTCTGCAGTAATTTAGTTTGTCTTTTTATTTAGTCCTCTTAGATATGTTTTGAAAATATTTCTGACTTTAAAGATATTTTCTTCTTCAGCCTATTTATAGCAGTAGTGTCTGCAGGGATACTAGCTTATGCTCAATTATATACGAATCATATCAAAATGTAATATTAAATCAGGATGAGCATTGAAATTAAAAGAGTACAAAGTAGGTGGGATTTGAATGGCCAATGCATCCAGTAATCAACTGTATCATACTTGGTGGTCCCTTTCTATAAGAGAAATTGTGTGGGGGCGCCTGGGTGGCTCAGTCGTTAAGCGGCTGTCTTTGGCTCAGGTCATGATCCCAGGGTCCTGGGATCCAGCCCCACATCGGGCTCCCTGCTCTGCGGGGAGCCTGCTTCTCCCTCACCCTCTGCTTGCCTCTCTGCCTACTTGTGCTCTCCCTCTCTCTCTCTTTGTCAAATAAAGAAAATCTTAAAAAAAATAAAGAGAAATGGTGTGTTGTCTCTTTTGCTATCCTGACATGAAATCCATAGATCATGGAATCTGCAGAATTAAGAAGAAACCCCATTGTAAAGTAAAGGAGAAACCAAAGGGAAGCAGTTGAGCCCAGAATATACACTTTGACATGTGCACGCTCAGGCAGCTCTTCTCTAAAGATAACGGTGGTCAGGGGCGCCTGCGTGCTGCAGTCGGTTGAGCGTCCAGCTCTTGGTTTTGGCTCAGGTTGTGATCCCAAGTCGTGATCTCAGGATCGTGAGACGGAGCCCTGTGTCGGTAGGGCTCCACGTGGAGTCTGCTTAGAGACTTTCCCTCTCCCTCTGCCCCTAGCCAACCCCCCCCCCCACCCCCGGGACTCTCTCTCTCAAATAAGTAAATAAACTTTTTAAAAAAAGATAGCAGGAGTCAAATGCAGTCAGCGCACGTGCCACGGCAAGGCGTGCGCACTCACGTGAGGCACAGGTGTCACAGCGCTATTGATCCGTTAGTGACACGAGGGTCCACAATGGTGAAAAACTCATACTGCGTTCTGAAAAAAAATGAAATGCAGTCTTCTTTTGATTTACATGGTAGTGCATTCCTGGAAAATTCAGTGTATATTATAACCTAGCCAAAATAGCACTCATGTCCTCATTTCCCAAGTTGCTTGAGCCAATATTTATTTATTTTTTCCTCCGAAAAGCTTTTAAGGCAACAAATGTTCCCAAGCTCAGTTTCAGTCCTGTTTCATAGATCAAGAGCTTCACTGTTTTCCGAACAACCTGCAGTTTCATTTCATTTCCTCAGTGATCAGAACACTTACAAATTTTTCTAGGTGGTTCCCCCCCCCCCCCCCCCCGCTTTGGTTTCTATTTGTCATTCAGTTTCAGTTCTATTGGACTGTGGTGATACAATGTAATTTGAAATATTTCAATATTTTGGAATTTAATGAGGCTTTCCTTGTGGCCTACTTGGGGACTGTGTTTCATAAATGCTCAGTGGGGCTCTCCAATAGAAGATGTAACATCAATTTGCAGGATAAAACATTCTTTCCATGGCTATGAGATCAGCCAGAGAAATTAAGACATGTGGACCTTCTACAACCATTTTTCTTCAGTCTAAGAGAAGTGTTTTAAAAATAACCAAATAATGTGGTTTTGTTGATTATGTTTCTCATGAGAGGTTTTGCTTTATGTCTTCTGTCTGTGCTCTTCCTTTTGTGGCTTATACTACTGATTACTACAGGAGGATTAATCGACCCAATTAATAAACATTGAATTCAGTCTTGATCTTCTTCTTCCTCTCCTTCTCCTTCTTCTCCTTTCTTCTTCTTCTTCTTTCTTCTTCTTTCTTCCTGCCTCCTTTGTTTTCTTTTTGTTTGTTTTGTTTCTTTTTCTTCTTCTTCTTACTGCCTCCTTTGTTTTGTTTTTGTTTGTTTTGTTTCTTTTTCTTCTTTTTCTTCTTACTGCCTCCTTTGTTTTGTTTCTTTTTGCTTGCATCTACCAAGTACTGTTGCCAGTACTTTTACTTACGCTATAATAGCTTCTCTTTAACATTTACAGTAATTATATTGTTCTATAGCCCTAGTTATTTTTTTTTAAAGATTTTCTTTATTTATTTGAGAGAGACAGAGACAGCACAAGCAGGGGGAGGGGGAGAGGGAGAAGCAGACTCCCCACTGAGCAGGGACCCCAATGTGGGGCTCGATCCCAGGACCCGGGATCATGACCTGAGCTGAAGGCAGAAGCTTAACCGACTGAGCCACCCAGGCGCCCCTGGATTTCATTTTTAAAGGAAATAGCTGATCTGTTTTCATTTTCATTGGGTAAATACCCAGTAGTGGAATTACTGGACCATATGGCTTTTCTATTTTTAATATTTTGAGGAGCCTCCAAACTGTTTTCCACCACAGCTGCACCAATTTACATTTCCACCAACAGTGTGTAAGGATTCCTTTTTCCCCATATCCTCGCCAACACTTGTTATTTCTTGTCTTTTTGATTCTGGCCATTCTTACAGATGTAAGGTGATACCTCATTGTGGTTTTGATTGGTATCTCTCTAATAATTAGTGATGTTGAGCATCTTGTCATGTGTCTGTTGGCCATCTGTATGTCTTCTTTGGAAAAATTTATATGTAGGTCCTCTGCCCATTTTTAATTGGATTACTTGTGGGGTTTTTGGTGTTTAGTTGTATAAGTTATTTATATTATTTTGGATATTAACCCCTGATCAGATATATCATGTGCAAATAATCTTCTCCCATTTCGTAGGTTGCCTTCTTGTTTTGTTGATGGTTTTCTTTGCTGTGCAAAAGCTTTTTATTTTGGTATAGTCCCAATAATTTATTTTTACTTTCGTTTCCCTTGCCTGAAGAGACCTATCTAGAAAAATGTTGTTAAAACTGATGTCAAAGAAATTACTGCCTATGTTTTTAGTTTTATGGTTTCATTATCTCACATTTAGGTCTTTAATTCATTTTGAGTTTATTTTTATGTATAAGAAAGTGATTCAGTTTCATTCTTTCGCATGTAGCTGTCCAGTTTTCCCAACACCATATATTGAAGAGACTTTTCTTCCCATTGTATATTCATGCCTGTTTTGTTGTAGATTAGTGAACCATGTAAGTGTGAGTGTATTTCTGGGCTCTCTAGTTTGTTCTATAAAATGATTTGTTTCTAGTTCTGTAAAAAATGCTGTTGGTATTTCGATAGGGATTGCATTGAATCTGTAGATTGCTTTGGGTAGTGTGGACATTTTAACAATATTAGTTCTTTTCATTTGTGTCATCTTCAGTTTCTTTCATCAATGTTTTATAGTTTTCCAGGTACAGGTCTTTCACTCCTTGGTTAGGTTTATACCTAGGTGTTTTATTCTTTTTGATGTAATTGTAAATGGAATTGTTGTCTTAATATCTCTTTCTGCTAGTTTGTTACTACTGTTTAGAAATACAAGTGATTTCTGTGTATTAATTTTGTGTCCTGCATCTTTATTGAATTCATTTATTATTTCTAATAGTTTTTTTGTGGAGTGTTTAGGGTTTTCTATGTATAGTATCACGTCATCCACAAATAGAGTTTTACTTCTTCCTTACCAATTTGGATGCCTTTTGTTTTTACTGGAAGCTAGGACTTCAGTACTAAGTTGAATAAAAGTGGTGAGAGTGGACATCTTTGTTTTGCTCCTGACCTCAGGGAAAGGTGCTTAGTTTTTCACCACTGACTATGACGTTAGTTGTGGGTTTTTCATATATGGCTTTTATCATTTTGAGGTATGTTCCCTCTAAACCCACTTCTTGGGAGTTTTTAACATGAATGGATGTTGAATTTTACCAAGTGCTTTTCTGTATCTATTGAGATGATTATATGATTTTTATGGTTACAGAGTGTTTTCAAGTTCAATCACTGTGTCTCACTCCAGGGCTTGTTGACAGCTGAGCAGAAAGACCGCCTTTGGTAAGTGAAAGGAAGAGTGAGAGAGGCCTGAGTTACTCATGGATGCTGCTTTCCAGGTAAACAGCCTAACAGTGACTTAAACCATCAGAACATTTATATATATGTTGGACATTTGAGCCCCAGAATTTATTTCTCCTGTAACTGGAAGTTTGTACCCTTGACCAGCATCTCCCCATTTCCCCTACCCTCCAGCCCCGGGCAACGACCGTCCTACGTTCTGAGTTTGCCTTTTTCAGAATACATAGATAAATGAGAACATAGTTATTGCCTTTCTCTGACTTATTCCATTTAGTATAAGACCCTCAAAGTCCATCCATGTTGCAAAATGCAGAATCTCCTTCTTTCTCATAGCTGAATAATATTGGTGTGTGTATATATCCATTCTTTATCCATTCATCTGTTGATGGACACTTAAGTTGTTTCCTTGTCTTGCCTATTATGAGTAATGCTGCAATGAACATGGGAGTACAGATATCTCTTTGAGATAGTGATTTCGTTTCTTTCAGATATATACCTTGAAGTGGTATTGCTGGATCATAATGCAGTTGTTTTTAACCTTTTGAGGAACCTCCATAGTTGTTGTTTTCCACAGTGGCTGCACCAATGTACATTTCCATCAACAGTCCATGAGAACCTTTATTGTGTATTCAGCAATTAGTGGAAGGAGGTCCCAGGATCAGTTCAACAGCTCGATAATTCATGGATTTAGGGTTTTTTCTTTTTTCTACTCGGGCATTCCACAGGTTGACCTTTATTATCCTCTGGTTTAAGGTTGGGATTATGGCTGTCATATTGGCAAACATCACAAAATAATTGAAGTACCTCAAACAACAAAGGCATAAAAGATCTCTTACCTCACGCAGATGTTTAATCTTTGATAAAGTAAATCAGAGGAACAACTCTTATTCACAGCCTCTCCAACAGACATTACCTGGAATTGGGTAGCACGACCAACTCAGACTAATCCCTGCAAAGTGCAAATTGTCTTGATTCATCACTAAGGACCAGGACTCAGGCGGACTAAACAAAATTGCATATTATGCTATACAAGTCTGCTTCTGATAATAGCTACTTTTTGTGGATTAACCAGTTCTTATAGGCATAGGTGCAACAAGTTCTGACTTAATGCAACAGCTTTTTGAGAAAATTATAAACTGTGCATGCATAAAAAGGGTAAACCCTCTCCAAATTACCAGATCTCATGTTTCCAGCTCTGGCTCAAGTTATAGCAACACCGGGAAGCACAATGCAGTGCAAATAGTGTGGTTGCTATTTTATTAGATGAGATAGTGAATGAAAATCATACAGATGTCATAAGTACAGTTTGGTCGGCAGTTGTTGGTCCAGCGTCAGAGTGTGTGTATAAGACAGCGGTTTCAAAAAATACTCCCTGCCCTCTAGGAGCTTGAGGGTAAGGATGCTTGCTCCTTCTCCTTTGGAAAGGAAGTGTGGCAGCAGAAGAAAGGGCATTAATACAATTAAGGGACATTTCTTTCAAATTGATAGAAGTTCTATTACATACCAGTGGCTAAAAATAAAAATCTGTTCACTTCCCTATATAGGATTACTTAATTAGGTCCTGATGTATCACTTGGAAGTAATGGATGTTTTTTACATAATAAAACCATCATAGAAATTATTAGGAAACTTCCAGTGAATTTGCTAATGGAGAACTGTTTATATGGGGTGATTATAGAGCTATTTTAAAATTGTGTGATGTGAGAATAATCGCTATGACACAGGAGTTCACAGTTATTGAGTATTTTTCCCAGGTTTTGTTCCAAGTACTTTACGTGAATCAGCTCTTCCATGCCCACAACGATCCCATGAGGTAAGCAGAATTATGACCTGATTAGAGAGGCTAAAGGACTGTGTCAAGGTTGCAAAGCTGGTAATAGGCAAAACCAGAACCTGAACTCAGGAGGTGTGGCTCCAGATCCCGTGCTCCAACTGCTATCCTGTACAGTCTTTCCATGGAAGCACAGCTGGGGCTAACTGGCCCAACTGTTGAAGCAAGGCCACTGCTAGTTAGCTTGTGTATCTAAGCAGGTGGCAGTTTGTCCTCATGTACAGCTAAATAAAAAAGTTTCGTTTTGCCTGACTGGAATTCAGGAACAGGATGTGGATAATGCTCTAGTTCCTAATGGCGAGGAGCAGGAGAAGGGACGATCCCATCACGGATGGGCCCTGATCGTCCACCCCCCCTTTATTTCTCCGTATCTTTAAATGGCTGCACTGTGTGGGGAGGAGCAGGAGTAGTGAGTTCCATCTCTCAAACAACCCTGTTAAACATGAAGTTTAATTTTAGACATGGCAAGTTCAAAGGAACCCCTTGGCATCAGAGTAGAAAACAGAATTTGATCCACCATGGGAAACAATATCCTAAATACCCAAGCGCAAGAACAGATTTGAAGATACTTTACTTTATTAAGATCAAAGATTTTCCATTACATTTATTTAGAAATCCTTACTAGTCAAAAAGAAAATAACAGAAATCCAGATCTTCAAGCAGCTTTTAATAACAGTTTTGTAAATCTATGAAGATTACAGGCTTGTTAATTTTAAATTATTACAATTTAGATACATTCAATCATTATACAATACCAGGAATGTCAGCCTTAAAGATATTAAGGACATCTATATAAGTAAAGCAACAGGAAAAAAATACTTCAATTTCACCTTTTTATTTTTAACTGACTCTAATTTGGTAATGACGGGAATATAGAATTTCCTGATCTCGGATTTTAAATATATGGACTTAAAACTATAAACATTCCTCTTCTCTGCAACAGTGGCTGACACTGTCTTGGGAGCCGGCCGAACTAGTACAGTGAGGACCGCCGGGCACGTCTCCTTGCTAGAGGTGGTCTGGGTGCAGACGCAAGAGTCCAGGGCCTTCCGCAACAGTTATCAACGAGCCCTTGGCACTGCCTTACTCAGTTTTAACCTAATCTCTAAACATCAAAATGGCTATGTAAACATCACTTGCAAAGCCATGTACCTAATAAAACATTTCTCAAATTGCCAGGGTGCCCCTTTTCATTAAAAACAAACAAACAAAAAATTCTAGTGTGAAAAGGGAGAAAGGTCTGGACAGTTATATATATATATATTTTTTTTTTTTTTTAAGATTTTTATTTATTTATTTGACAGAGAGAGACACACAGCAAGAGAGGGAACACAAACGGGGAGTGCGAGAGGGAGAAACAGGTTCCCCGCTGAGCAGGGAGCCCAACATGGGGCTCGATCCCAGGACCCTGGGATCACGACCCGAGCCGAAGGCAGACGCTCAACGACTGAGCCACCCAGGCGCCCCTGGACAGTTATATTTTTAAATAACACCCCATCGCCACCAATAGCCAGAAGGACTCTGTTTCCACCACATTACACTACCTTCTACCCCCACAGTAAAGAATTTGGTTGGACTGCCTAAATTAAATTATTCAGACAATTGCCTAGATAATTACACATTTCCCATTACTCCTTGTACAGGAAGCTTTGATTTATAGATCTTAGTGTTCAAAGAGGAGTCTATTCTACCCAAACTCTCTGTGTAAGACTTGTATTTTCTTAGAGCAGCCATACAACTTTAAAGTACGGCAGCCCTCTTCCCCACTCCTTTAAAAATCTAGATGGCTTGCTATTGACTTTATAAACTTAGAACTCACTGTCTGGATCATGTTAAGTAACATCTGGTCTGACTGTTTTAGTGAGAGTGTGTATCAAGACCATTACAGCAGTTTTTGTCTCTGTTTCTAATATGAAATTTGACGCGTCTGAAGGAAATCCAGTGGATAATGCTACCAAGTGCACAGTGCACATATAACACTCGTGGGCTATCTGTGTACAAACAAAGGTCAAATATTTACATGGAATGTTGACCCTGACTTATAAAACTACTCTTTTAAATTATGACATCTTTACATACAATTTATTTTATGAATAGCTCCATTTGATAATTAAAAAAATACGCCTTTCAAAGATTTCATAAATATATAAAATTTCACTACGTTCTATTTTTCTTATGACATCTAAACTCTCTTTACAAATCAACAAAAAATATTTTCTGTTTGAAAGTCATAGATGTGATGATTTTTGATTGGCAGGGTCTTACTGCATGCAAGAATGGCAAGACATGTTCTCTTAAACAACTTATGGCCCTTTCTAGTATGCTGAAGTTCAGTAGTAACAAAGAAAAATGAGAGCCCATCTAAATTATTTACAAGAGTGTTTCTTAAGATTCTTTAAAAATGGTAAGATTAGGATGATACCTGACCAGTGTTAAGAATTATTTTGATGATGAAGAGGTAAGTTAACATTATACGAAAAGTTTTTCTAAAATACATTTTAGTGCAATTTAAGTATATGATCAATTGCACATGTGAAAAATGATCACATTTTAACTGTAGCAGTAACATGTAAAACATCTACTTTGAGAATAGGAATCACATTCTTATAATTTATTGGATAGTGACTCCGGAAATCCTGTCTGAGGATTTACAAATAAAAATGTCCTTCGTAATCATTACTTGCCCCAAGATATCACCAACCTTACAAAGACTAATACCATAAGGAAGGGCTTTTAGTTACATATACAATCATTTTTAAAAGTCATATCTTCCCTCATTAAATACTCGAGTCACTGATATGTAGTCCTAAGAGGTCGTCTCAAGCTATAACATGCAGGCCACTCACTAAGGCAAATGTGTTGTAATTCCTTTAAGAAAGATTTTTAAATACACTGACTATATTGTATATATGTAAGAAAAAGGTTGCGCTTTTAGAATAGCAAGAGGACGCCTTATTGTCAGCCTAGGTGAACCTATAGTGACCCATCCAAAGAACAGCAAAGCTGTCCTGTTTGCCTGGAGCTGCGCAAGGCTGCTAAGTTAGTACCTTCAACTGTTAACGTACAAACTTGATGGAGGGACCACGTCTGAGACCTGCTGAAGCACTGAACTCCAGTATCAATTCCCTAGCTGTTTCTCTCTAAAAAGTCCAACCTCATCTTGGAGATACAGCTGTATATTAAAGACAACCAAAAGGTTCAAAGCTCTGCTCAAAATACAGTACTGTGCAAATTTTGATTTTGGATCTTCTACTCAAATAATTGTGTTTGAAGTAAGGCTGGATAAAGATACAAACAAAACCAACATTCAGTTTTAAGCAAGACTGCACATCTACAACAGTGATATAGATTAAAAAGCCCTACCACCAGAACGGTAACTGATTTCATCATGCACTCTACAAAAAAGATGATTGTGGGAATTTCCCTTAGTTATGAATGTAACCAGCTCACTGGAACCCAGTGGGCTTCTGTCTCTAATTTGTCAAAAGTTGTTTTTAGCTCATTGAATGCCACGGTAAGGTCATCATTTACTATAATTTTGTCAAAAAGATGACCATACTGATTTTCCATTATCTGTGCAGATTTAATCATTTCCTGAAAGTCTTCTTCCTGCAAAAGGAAGAATTAAAAAAACTTTGGTTAACCAGGCAATTACATCACTTTGCATGGACGCAGACATTTCCACAACTGGTTTATCAAATGCTATTCTGTGTTTATTCTTTCAGCCACAAATGAAAATGACCCTCTTGAACTGCAAGTTCTTCAGACGTCATACCTTCTGATGTTCTCTCTCGGATCTGCTCAACTGCTTGCACAGAATCAAAGTTCCCACCTTTCGTGAATTTCAGGATTGTCACTCATTCACTTATGATTACAGGGATATTTCAGTCAATATAATTTGAAGATCTATTCATAGAAGCACAGAAAGCCAGTACAGCGCAATCACTCAAAACGTATGTACCCAAATACAATTCTGTCTTTTATCGGGTTTTGGATCACAGCCTCTACTACACCATGTCTTCCAAAAGTAGTGGCTCCCACATGTATGATTTCAAGTACCACTTACATCTTCTTACTGAGCATCACTGTACTTACTGTAAAAGGCTTTGCAGCACCTTGGTCATCTCTGCTTGAAATAATCTTTGCATTTTTTCTTGTCTCCCTCAAACGCTCTATTGATGGAGGCTTTATAAATATCACATAGGGCTTAAATTCTAGGGTCCTTAAATGCTTCACTGTCTGCAAGGAAGAAAATAAGTCTTCTTTTATTTCTTCATAATGTCATGAGTGAATTTTACAGTAAACCAAAGTTTCTTTCAAAGGAGAAAATTCCTTAAAATTATCTAATTAAGGCCAATAGCTCTTTCAGTATATTATTCAATCAGTTAAATGTCATAATTAAATGTCATAATTATATACCCCTGAAAAAATGTTGGAGAATATAACTTGCCTTTTAAAATGTTTTGAAAAATGTCATAATTCATATTGGACAGAAGCAGCTAAAAATATCATAAAACTGATTTTTAAATCAAATACTCAAAAGATGCTATGCATTAAGTGTCTGCACATGAAAGTTTTCCAACCATCCCACCTAAGCCTCTTCCTGATCTCAAATAGGAGTCTGTCATTCTGTCTGTCTTGTTTGCCGTTCTGTGGGCAAGACTTCCGCTTTCCATGAAGCTTGTCAACATTCTCCCATCAAAATATCTTACATTATTTCCGCTATGCTTCTGAGGACTCGTCTACAGTCTAGGGGGAATGGCAAAAGGGTGGGAGTGGAGGGAGCCTCTTGACCTGTGTGTCAGGGCCTCCTCAGAATGTGAGTACAGACCACAAACTCCCCTGAAAGGTTATGGTGGGGTGTGGGGGTGCAGCCGGAGGATCCATACGTCTGGAGGGCTAGTGAGGCTCTCGGACGGAGAGCTGGACCTGCACTGACGGAGCTGGACACGACTAGACCCAGGGCCCTGGCACAGAGCTGGCTGCACAAGCAGGAGTAGTCTACTCATCGCCGGTGCCTACATGAAGGGGTCAGCTGCCCTACTGATTCTTGGGGCGCTTTGACTCCAGATTCATCTTCCTGAAGAAGAATGAAGGGCTTCTCCAGGCCACTCACTCTTGGAGGTTGTGTACCCATCAGTGGAGGGAGACTCTGTGGCCCCTGGGTAACAAGGAAAACGCTATGGGTAGGGTCTCTGCTGGAGGAGATGTGGTTCAGTAAGAACGGAATGGCTTCATCCACTGGCATCCTCGGTCCAAAGTGTTTCTAAGCGTTCCCCGGCTGCCAGCAAGGATTCAGCTGACAGCCGCAGGAAGGATCTCATTCAGTTCAATTCCTGTGAAATGCCCCACAGCTCTATGTACGGGGTGTACGCTTCTAGGATATGTAGAGACTCAAAATAAAAGAAGGCCAAGAACCAAAATGTCCATTGTAAAAATTACAAACACTTATAATCAGACTTAACACTTAAAAATCCATTATACACGTAGCAACGTATTTTACACAGAAGAAATATCTAAGAGTCTTGTACTTGGCTAACACAGACTATAAACAAGAGTTACAAACAGATCTTGTGGCTTCCCCTAACTCCTCTTTTCTAATATTAGGGGCCTTTTTTATTTTCCTCTCACCAGAGACTTCTCAAATTACATTTAAATGCTTTTGTCATTAGGAAAGCCACAGATATGCCCAAAGTGAGCAGCCTTCAGATTTACCCCCAGATTGAAAGGTTCACATGGAGTGTGGTAGCTCACATGGGCCAGAATGGTACTGAATAGTTCATTGTTCACTTACATGAGGCTGAACATCCAACAAACAAACTTTGTTTTTAGCTAGGACAGACCGCACGGAGTCTATACTCGTCCCGTAGTAGTTGTTTTTATATTCACCGTATTCAATAAACCTGTAGGAAATCAGATCTAAATCAGAGCCATTTGTGAATTAATTATAGATATAAGTGGGAAGACATAATTCAAATATAGAAAAGATTTTTGCTGAACATGTAATTTTTTTTTTTTTACTGTGTTCAATAAAATAAGTAGGGCCAAGTCCTCCAGAATGTCAATTTTTAAAAATCTTGTATTTTACATTTTCAAATCAGTAACACTTGCTTGTATTACACTTAAGCAGAAAAAAAGTACTTCAGGCCAGCAGTACTCTGTTTTCCATCACCTCTTTTTCAGAACTAATGCAATGCAATAAAGCAGTGAATAAGCCAAACAATAGAAACTACTGAAATTTCACTGCATGCTACAGAATAACCACGCTCAGCTTTAGAACGACAGGAGGGACTGCCTGGTGGCTAATGGAAGCAGGGCAGCCGATTACGTGCTATAAAAACACAATCGCTGCGCCAAACGTGGAAAAAAGCATTTTGATGTTTCAATAAAATCCCCAAATCTCACATTAAAGCACACATTGCTTCCTGATACCCTAAAATATTCACGCTGAAGCAAATGGAGGACCTGGGGAGGTTGGAGGGGGAGGGTTAGAGCTGGCCAGGGGACGTGGTACAAGCAAGGTGATGAACAGTATTTTAATTTTTTGAAGAGCCAATGAGGGTGAGAGGTGCATGCGGGAGAGATGGTCGAACTAGGGATCTATTACATTGTTGTTAGTTTTTTAAAGAAAATTCTATTCAAATTCTATGTTAAGATTCAATGAGTGGGGTGGAAAGAGGTCACAATATATAAGCAACATTCCCTCATCCTTCAAAATAATTCCTACCCATTGAACTTACCAGAAACATAGCAGCTCTAGGTTATTAAAAAATTACAGGTGAAGACTGATAACACCTACTAACTGAATTATCACCTTTTTATCCGTTTCAGATATTATAAAACTTAAAATTTATTTCAAACGGAAGGGAACCCTCAGTTCCCTGGAAACTGGATACAGAGGCACAGGCTTAAAAACAAGAGTCACACAAAAACCCGCCACATACTTGTTATTTTGTACATCTGTCTCGAACAAATGCTTGGAAATGAAAATATATTCCACACCATCGCTCTCCTGGCTTCTTCTTGCTCTGGTCGTGTCTGCGATTTAATTAAAAAGAGTTTACAGAAGTTTACATCAGCTACCCTAAGGAGGACACTAAAAAAGAAATCATCATGTATTAAAGTATTTTTCAGGGCATCTGGGTGGCTCAGTAGGTTAAACGTCTGCCTTCGGCTCAGGTCATGATCCCAGAGTCCCGGGATCAAGCCCTTCATCAGGCTCCCTGCTCAGCAGAGAGCCTGCTTCTCCCTCTGCCCCTCACCCTGCTTGTGCTCACGCTCTCTCTCAAATAAAATCTTTAAATAAAAAATAATGTGTTTTTCATAAACCAAATTTAAAAACTTAGAAAAAAGCAAATTGATTAAATAAAGTGTCATTCAGATTTTCTCTACCGATATGAAAGTACAACACTGATTTGAATATGGATTCAAGATTAAATTGCATTGTGTCTGTGCTATTCATTATTTTGAAGGTTATAATGTTAAATAAAAATAGTATTTTAACCCTTGAGGAAAAACTCCTGTCTTTTGCAGATAATATGCTTATTACCATATTTACTGATCGTTATTCATTGAAGCAAGCCTAATGCCTACTATGTTGTAAGGTAAACTCTGAAATTATTTTACTGTCTTCCATACACAGCACATAGTAAGTATGCCATCAATGTTTTGTTTTACTAATTCACTGAATTTGAAGACTAAATGCTATTCATTCCTCCTTTGCAAAATTATAAACACCTTCTTAGAATACTACTGAACTTCCAAATGTTCAGTAATGTTGCCTATCTGCTACTAAGTTATAATGGAGCAGAAAATACAGGATTAACTGTAAAAACATAACCAAACCTAAGGAGTTGCATGCTGATAGGGCAAGCAAAAAACTGACCATAGCCCAACCGTCCTGCAGATTTCAGCTAAAAACTCTGGGCCCAGACAACTATCTCAGCACTCTGAAAATAAATAAAAAGCAGGTAGACTGTGGAGAGGAATCAACCTGCATGGGGTAGAGTTTTAACTTTTATTTCTTCTTAGCTTTGCCCTGAGGGTGGGAACATTTGCAGAGCATCATGCTGTTCTGTGTGACTAAATTCCAGTAGGAGCCCTTTTTGGTGAAAAGAACCAAGAAAAAAACTTTTAAAAAGCCCTTACAAATTGAAGAGTGTGGAGGTAATCCAGGAAGACTGGGTGAAGAAGATACTCTAAAGCTGTGAAGGAACCAAAACTAGCTGAAGAATAACCCCTGAGCTATACACTTGCAGTTCAGACTCAAGGTAACACAGCAATATTTTCATATGTGAACTGAGATTAGAATACACAAGTCTCAGCCTAACCCATGAATAACAGCAGCACAGAACACCCCCAAACCAATGTAGAAAAGGCTTAGAGAAAGAGCTGAGATTTGAACTATGCACACAACTATCAGACTCACCCCTGAACCACATGTGACAGGGAAGACCCAAATCAGTGTAGCAAAAACTTAGAACTGAACTGAGATTGAAACCACAACTCACAGAACATCCGGAATGCAATTTAAAATCATTTAATATAAAAGAGCCAAGAAATTATGACCAATTCTCAAGGGGAAAATGGTAGATGGCAACTCTGAATGACCCAGAAGTTAGAACTACCAGACAAAGAATTTAAGAATTTAAGAACTTAACGTGTTTATAACTGTGTTTTATAAGGTAAAGGAAAACACATCTGAAATGAATGGAAATATAAATTCTCAGAGAAATAGAAACTATAAAGGAGAATCAAATGGAAATGTTAGAATGGAAATATACAATATCTAACAAACAAGTTGCTAGATGGGCTAGGTAGCAGAATGGAGAGGACAGAGAAAAAAGTCAATGAACTTGAAGATAGATCAATGGAAATTATAAAATCTGAGCAACAAAGAAAAAAAAGATTGAAAAGATATAAATGGAACCTGAGGGACCCGTGAAATAAATGTGTAATTTGGATGCCAGAGGAGATGAAAAAGATATCGAGGCAAAAAAAAAAAAAAATGTATTTGAAGAAACAGTGGCCCCAAACTGCTAAAATCTGGTGAAAGACATATATTTTACAAATTTCAGAAGCTCAACAAATCTCAAATAGGATAAATTCAGAGAAAAATCATGCCTAGACACATCAAAACCAGAGTACTAACAGTCAAGGATAAAAAAAACCTTGAAAGCATCCAGTAAAAACCAATACAGTACACATGAGGAATAATGATTTCAGTGGCTACAGATTTATTATAAATCATAAAAACAAGAACTCAATGAAATAATATCTAGACTTAAAGTACTGAAAGAAAAGAACTTCACCTAAAATATCCTTCAGGAGAAAAAAGCAAAACAAACACCTTTTCAGAAGAAGAGAGACTAATAATTCATCAGCATATCTGTTCTAAAAGAATATTCAAGGAAGTTCTTAGGCTAAAAGGAAATGTTAAGAAGGAATTTATATCTTCAAGAAATGAAGAAAGCAACAGAAAGAATAGTTGAGTAGAAATAAAAGTCTGTTTTTCCTCTTACATTCCTTAAACATACATATACATATATATATAATATAGACACATATATATAAAATATATATACAACTGATTTAAAAGTTATAATATCTGGTAGTTTTCAATGTACGCAAATGTAACACATTTGTCAACTAGAAAAGGGATTTATATGATTGCAAGGTTTCTATATATTATGTGAAATGGCATGAAGTTAACTCTAAGCAGACTGTCAATGGTTAGACACTAAGCCTGTTGTAATCCCTAGAGCAACCAATAACAAGTAATGCAAAGACACAGAAGCAGAGAGCCAATAAGTAAACTGAAATGGAACACTAATAAACATTCAAATAAAAAAAAAGAAAAAGCAAAACAAAAACAAACGGGATAAACAGAAAAACTTAATCGTAGCTTAAATTTAATCATTTTCATAACTCAATAAATGTTAATTGGTTTATATACTCCAATTAAAAAGCAGAGAATAGGTGAAAAAGCAAGACCCTAGTACATGCTGCCTATTAGTTTATAAGAAAGACACATTAAAGACACAGATAAGCTGGAAGTGAACAGATAGAAGACAGTGTATGTACCATGTAAACAGTAAGCATAAGGTGCTGAAGTGGCTACTTTAGTATCAGACAAGAGACTTGAAAAAAAAGTATGACCAGAAACAAAGACGAATGTTTCATAAGAGAAACTTAAATTAACAAATATAAATTTGTACACACATAATAACAGAACTTGAAAGTACATGAGGCAAAAATTGGCTGAGTTAAATGGAGAAATGGACAAGTTCACAATCAGAATGGGTTTTACTGCCTCTCAACAACTGATAGAACTAGACAAAGTATCATTAAGACACAGGGGATCTACACACCATCACCAACCTCAGGGGTCTAATTAATACCTGTGTAATACTACATCCAGTAACTGAAGAATACACATTATTTTCAAGTGTAGATGATGCATTTGTCAAAAGGTAGATCATATGCTGGCCCATAAAAAGTCCCAATGAATTTAAAAGAATCCAAATCATAAGGAGTAAATTCTCTAAACATAAAATAATGAAAACTGGTATCTAGGATAACCTCAAATATTAAATAACACACTTCAAAATAAGTATGACTCAAAAATGAAACAATAAAAGTGAGCAAATACTGTGAAGTACATGAAGAACATAGTGTATAGCAGGAAACTTATGCCTTTATGTACTTCTATTAGAAAAGAAGATCTAAAATCAGTAAAGTTCATCTTAAAAATTGCTAGAAAGCGAAGATCAAAGTAAACCCAAGCCAAGGAGAAGTGAATAATAAACAAATTAACAAAATAGAAAAAAAGACAATAAAGAAAAATGATAAAAATTTAAAATCTAATTACAGTGATTAAGAAAAAGAGAACAAAAATCACCAATATAAATAATGAAAAAGGAGTTATTACCAAAGATCCTTTGAACATTAAAAAGGATTAGAGAATATTATGCATTACTTTATACCAACATATTTGACAATTTAGATGACATGGATAAATTTCTTGAAAAGCATAAAGAATCAAAATTGAAACAAGAGGAGCCAATATCTGAGCAGCCCTGTATCTACTGAATAAATCTATTATTTAAAGATTTTATTTATTTGAGAGAGAGAGAACACACACAAGCACGGGGAGGGCCAGAAGGAGAAGTGGACTCCCTGCAGAGCAGGGAGCCTGATGTGGGACTTGATCCCAGGATCATGACCCGAACCAAAGGCAGATGCCTAACTGACTGAGCCTCCCTGGCACCCCTAAATAAATCTGTTTTTTAAAACCTTCCCCCAAAGATTCCAGGCCTAGATGGCCGATGAAGTCTGTCCACCGTAAGGAATGAAATAACACAAATCCCACATCAACATATTTTTGCATAAAGAGGAATCACTGCTTAATTCATTTTATGATATTAGTATAACCCTAATAGCAAAATCTAACAAAGGCATTAGAAAACATTACACACCAATCTCCATCATAAATTTAGGTGCAAAAGTCCTTAACAAAAATATTAGCAAGTCAAATTGGACAATACATTTTTTCAAAAGATATAAGATCATGACCAAGTAGAGTTTATCTCATGAATGAGAGGTTGGCTGAACATTTGAAAATCAATGGAATTCACCATATTAACAGAATGAAGGATAATACATCATTTCAATGTATCCAGAAAGAGCATTAGAAAAAATTTCAACACCCTTTCATGACAAAAAGTCTCTGCAAACTAGGAATTGCAGAGACTGCTTTCAAACAAATAACAGGGCCATCAATGAGTCAACAACATACTTAATGGTAAAAGATGGGAGTTGTTTTCCCTTGAGATCAGGAACAAGGCAAATCTGCTAAACAACACGAAAAAACAACTTGAAATGGATCAAGACCTCAAAGTAAAATGTAAAACTATAAAACTTCTAGAAAAAGCAGAATGTCTTTATGGTCCTGAGATAAAGGATTTTTAGAGCACCAGAAGCACAAAACATGAAATGATAAATCAGACTTTGTCAAAATTAAAAACTGCTGGTTTTTGAAAAACACCATTAAAAAAATAAAAAGGTGGGATGCCTGGGTGGCTCAGTCGGTTAAGCAACCAACTCTTGATTTTGGCTCAGGTCATGATCTCAGGATCTGTGCCAGGTGCAGAGCCTGCTTAAGATTCTCTCTCTCCCTCTGCCCCTCCCCGACCTTGTGTGCACAGTCTAAAAAAAAAAAAAAAGGCCAGTCCACAGACTGAGAAGAATATATGAATAATACATTTATCACATAAGGGACACCTATCCAGAATATATAATGAATTCTCAAACTCAGTGAGACAATGCAATTTTTAAAAATGGACAAAATATTTGAATAAGCACTTCACCAAAGGAGATGCATAAATGAGTGGGTCCACGAAATGATGCTCAACATCATTAGTCATTAATTAAATGCAAATTGAAGTACAATGAGATACCACTACACACATATAGGCATACCTTGTTTTATTGTGCTTCGCAGATACTGTTTCTCATTGTTTTTTTTTTTTTTTTTAAGATTTTATTTATTTATTTGAGAGAGAGAGAATGAGAGACAGAGAGCATGAGAGGGAGGAGGGTCAAAGGGAGAAGCAGACTCCCTGCCGAGCAAGGAGCCTGATGCGGGACTCGATCCCGGGACTCCAGGATCATGACCTGAGCCGAAGGCAGTCGCTTAACCAACTGAGCCACCCAGGCGCCCCTCATTGTTTTGTTTTTAAAACAAATTGAAGGTTTGTGACAAATCTATCAGCGCCATTTTTCCAACAGCATTTGCTCATTTGTGTCTCTATGTCACATTTTGGTAATTTTTGTGATATTTCCAACTTTTTCATTATTATATTTGTTATGGTGATCTGTGATCAGTGATCTTTGATGTTACTATCGTAGTTGTTTTGGGGTGCCATGAACTGCACCCACATAAGATAGTGACCTTAATCAACAAATGTGTGTGTTCGACTGCTCCACTGACCAGCCATTTCCCCGATCTCTCCCCCTTTCCTCAGGCCTCCCCATTCCCTGAGACACAACAATATTGAAATTAGGACAATTTATAACCCTACAATGGCTTCTAAGTGTTCAAGTGAAAGGAAGAGTCCCACCTTCTCACTTTAAATCAAAAGCTAGACGTGATTAAGCTTAGTGAGGAAGGCATGTGGAAAGCTGAAATTGGCTGAAAGCTCTCGCACCAGTCAAGTTGTGAATGCAAAGAAAAATTCTTGGAGTAAATTAAAAAGTGCTACTCCAGTGAATACACGAATGGTAAGAAAGTGAAACAGCCGTATTATTGCTATGGAGAAAGTATGCGTGGTCTGGAGAGAAGATTAAACCAGCCATGACATTCTCCTAAGCCCAGGCCTGATCCAGAGTAAGGCCCTGACTCTCTTCAGTTCTATGAAGGCCGAGAGAGATGAGGAAGCTGCAGAAGAAAAGTTGGAAGCTAGCAGAGGTTGGTTCATGAGGTTTAAGGAAAGAAGCTGTCTCCGTAACAGAATAGTGCAAGGTGAGGCAGCAAATGCTGATGTAGAAGCTAGAGCAAGTTAGCCAGAAGATCTAGCTAAGATCGTTAATGAAGGTGGCTACACTAAGTAGATTTTCACTTAAATGAAACAGACTTCTATTGGAAGAAGATGCCATCTAGGACTTTCATAACTAGAGAAAAGTCAATGCCTCGCTTCAAGCTTCAAAGGACAGTCTGGCTTGTTAGGGGCGAATGTAGCTGATGACTTTAAGGTGAAGCCAGTGCTCATTGACTGTTTTGAAAATCACAGTGCCCTTAAGAATTAACTGAATCTACTCTGCCTGTGCTCTATAAATGGAACAACAAAGCCAGGATGACAGCATATCTATTTACAACATGGCTTACTGGATATTTTAAGCCCACTGTTCAAACCTAGTGCTCAGAAAGATTCCTTTTAAAATAGGACTGCTCAGCAATGTCCACAATAGCCAAACTATGGAAAGAGCCAAGGTGTCCATCAACAGATGAATGGATAAAGAAGATGTCATATATATATACAATGGAATATTATGCAGCCATCAAAGGAATGAGATCTTGCCATTTGCAACGACGTGGATGGAACTGGAGGGTATTATGCTGAGCGAAATAAGTCAGTCAGAGAAAGACATGTATCATATGACCTCACTGATATGAGGAATTCTTAATCTCAGGAAACAAACTGAGGGTTGCTGGAGTGGTGGGGGGTGGGAGGGATGGGGTGACTGGGTGATAGACATTGGGGAGGGTATGTGCTATGGTGAGCGCTGTGAATTGTGTAAGACTGATGAATCACAGACCTGTACCTCTGAAACAAATAATACATTGTATGTTAAAAAAAAAAAGATAGTAGGAAGAGAAAAATGAAGGGGGGGAATCTGAGGGGGAGACGAACAATGAAAGACTATGGACTCTGAGAAACAAACTGAGGGTTCTAGAGGGGAGAGGGTGGGGGCATGGGTTAGCCTGGTGATGGGTATTAAAGAGGGCACGTATTGAAGGGAGCACTGGGTGTTATGCACAAACAATGAATCATGGAACACTACATCAAAAACTAATGATGTAAGTATGGTGATTAACATAATAAAATGTAAAAAAATAAATAAAATAAAATAAAATAGGACTGCTCATTGACAATGCACCGTGTCACCCAAGAGCTCTGATGGAGATGTACAACAAGATTAAGGTTATTTTCATGCCTGCTAACACAACAACCATTCTGTAGTCCATGGATCAAGGAATGAATGTGACTTTCAATTCTTATTTAAGAAATACATTTTTGTAAGGCTATGGCTACCATAGATAGTGATTCCTCTGATGGCACTGGGCAAAGTAAATTGAAAACTGAGTTATGGAAAGAAAATTTTCTTTTGGAAAAGATTTACCATTCTAGATGCCAGTAAGAACATTTATGATTCATGGGAAGAGGTCAAAGTATCAACACTAACAGTTTGGAAGAAGCTGATTCCAACCCTCATGGATGACTTGGGGGGTTCAAGACTTGAGTGGAGGAAGTCACTGCAGATGTGGCACAAAAATTAGAATTAGAAGCGGAGCCTGAAGATGTGACTGAATTACTGCCATTTTGTGATAAAATTTTAATGGATGAGGAGATGCTTCTTATAGATGAGCAAAGAAAGTGGTTTCTTGAGATGGTGAAGAATCTGTGAAGATTGTTGAAATGACAAAAAAATATTTAGAATATTACCTAAACTGAGCTGATAAAGAAGCACAATGTTTGAGAGGATTGAGTAAAATGCTATCAAACAGAACTGCATGCTACAGAGAAATAGTTCATGAATGGAAGAGTCTATTGATGCACCAAACCTCACTGTTGTCTTATTTTATGAAGTTTCCATAGCCACCCTCGCCTTCAGCAACCACCACCCTGGTCAGTCAGCAGCCAGCCACCTCAAGACAAGATCCTCCCCCAGCAAAAATATTACTCACTGAAAGCTGAGATGATGGTTAGCACTGTTTAACAATAAAGTATTTTAAAATTAAGGAGTGTACATTGTTTATTCAGACACAATGCTATTGCACACATAAGAGACTACTGGGAAAACAAAAAATTCATTTGAGCTGCTTCATTGCAGTATTTACTTTATTGTGGTGGTCTGGAACTGAACCCGTAATATCCCTGAGATAGGGCTATATCACACAGAGAAAAATTTAAAAGGCTGGCTATACCAATTGTTGGCAAAGCTGCAAAAAACTAGATCTTGCATACACTGCTACTGGGCTGGAAAATGGTATAACCATTTTGGGAAATGGTTTGTGTAGGTTCTTAAAAAATTAAATATGATCCAGCCATTCTATTACTCCATATTTACCCAACAGAAACAAAAGCGTATGTTCATCAGAATATTTAGCTTATAGGTTTATCTGTAATAACAAAAAATGGGGGTAACCCCCCCAAGTATCCATCAACAGGTAAATGGATGGATAAATAAATTATAGAATTTCTATACAGTGGAATACCACTGAGTGATGAAAAAGGATGAATTGTTGATTTGTGAAACGACCTCGATGAATCTCAAACTCATGCTGGGTGAAATAAGCCAGGCAAAAAGAATCTGGGAACATACTGTATATTTATATAAAGTGCTAGATGATTCAAACTAATCTACAGTTTCAGAGTATAGATTCATGGTTGCCCAAAGCCAGGGGTAGAAGGATGGATTACAAAATGCATGGGGAAATTTTTTGAAGAGATGGAAATGTTCATTATGTTGATTGTGGTGATGATTTCATGTGTGTCTGTATATATTAAAATTGATCTAATTGTACATTTTAAATATGTGCAGCTTATTTATTTCAATTATATCTTAGTAGTATAGAAAAGGAAAACTGAGGGAAGTGGGAAAAAGTATCTCAATACAAAAAGGAATGGATTTATAAAACCCGATTAATTTAAATTATATCTAAAATTTTAATGGACTTTTAGTTACCAAGTATATTTTAACACAACATTCAGATCTCTTGAAACAGTTTTTCATATTTCTGCTCTTAAAGCACCAAGAAGTTATGCTATTTTTTTTATGAGGTGATACACCCTTTGCAGGAATAGCATGAAATACTAATAAATTTAATTCTATCATAAAAGCTAAGAATGAATTTCACAATAGAAATAAACTCTATCATGTGTATATAACATAATATGCATCCAAGAGTTTAAAAGCTATTAAAATTAGTATGATGCCCTGCTTTTGAATTTAGGGTTAATATTCATTTATTACTTCAACAGCTTCGTTTTGTTTACTGGTGTTCATTTGGCAAATAGTTAGCTTCATAAAAATGTATTGGTGAAAATCAAAACTGAGAATTTTATGTGTATTAACTGGTCTCTGGCGAACTGAGAAAAGGTTTCCTTTCTTCAACTGTAATGGCAGGACACTGCAAATGTAGCCCACACAGTTTTAAGGATCACGGCCCTGACATACGGAGTCCCCTAGGGAGGGCTAAAAGTAGAACTACATCGAGCGAACAAGACATTTATGACACTGCTAAACTCATTTAAAACTGGACATATCTACAGTCAGAGTGTTTGCTTATCACAAGCACCCCAAATTATCCAAGCCTGATGTAACTTTACCACTGAAGAATTTTTGTGTTTATTGCAGTGAGGGACTAGAGAAATCTCACAAACTCATTCACAGTGAGGAATCCTGAATAAGGGATGTGGAAATTCTCCAGGGAGCTCAAAGGGAAAGATGGACTTATTAACCACAATGCAGGCCACTACCTCACTATAGTTCACTGAGTACCCACTATGTTTACAGTGTAAGACAAACCTCAAACAAATATGAGACAAACTCCAACTCTATCCTCTTCCCCTGCTTCCAACAAAATTCCCAAGTAATGGCCATGGTGAGATAAGAAGAAAAAATTTTTTTAATTGGTACCCTAATTTTTATATATATATTTTAGAAATTCCAACTGGGGTCTTCTATGGACAAAGAAGTGTTACCGAACACGAGTTCCTTGAAACCTATGAAATCATGTAACTGTGATATATGCCTTCATGAGAAACCACAAAGTGATTAACAAGTGTGGCTGACTGTGAGTGCCCAAATTCCAGACTAGAAAGACTTTGGAATCGATTCATCAAGTCTTTGACATCTACTGCAATACTTTTTTTTTAAATATCACTTTTTAAAAATTTTATTTTATTATGTTATGTTAATCACCATACATTACATCATTAGTTTTTGGTGTAGTGTTCCAGGATTCATTGTTTGCGTATAACACCCACCACTTCTCCATGCAGTACGTGCCCTCTTTAATACCCATCACCAGGCTAACCCATCCTCCCACCCCCCTCCCCTCTAGAACCCTCAGTTTGTTTCTCAGAGTCCATAGCCTCTCATGGTTCGTCTCCCCCTCCGATTTCCCCCCCTTCATTTTTCCCTTCCTACTATCTTCTTATTTTTTTAACCTGTAATGTATTATTTGTTTCAGAGGTACAGGTCTGTGATTCATCAGTCTTACACAATTCACAGCACTCACATAGATCAATGCAACACTTTCTGTTAACTACTTTAATTTACTGAGACAGCCTTTTGAAAGACTGGTTAAATTTGTTGATGATAATGACTTAAATGCCTTAAAACAGTGTTGACGCTGCTCATCGAGGATGAAATTTGCCACAAAGAAGCAAACCAGCAGAAAACGGGCCCCGGCCACCACCTTCCTTAAAAGCAACTTGGAATGTTTAACGTGGCAACATAGATATTTTGTAACGATCATATAATTTGTTCTGCCATTTTAGCCCGAGAGCGACAGTATTTACCTCATTTAGCATCCCTTTAATTTTTTAAAATTGCAATAATTATAGATTCACAATAAGTTGCAAAAACAGCTTAGAGAAGGTCCCATGTGACTATCACTCAGTTTTCTCCAATAAAGGAAGGTGTTCATCTTCCATAACTGTAGTGCAGTCGAGACCAGCAAATCGACATCAGCAAACCACAGTGAACTAAAGTACCAAGTATTTCTTTTTAACATTCAAAACCCTGAAGTATGATACACAGAAAAGTTCACACGTAAGCGTAATGAGTTTTCACAGATCAAAAACACCCGGGTAAGCAGCACTCTACCACGAAACGGAACATCTCCAGCACTCCAGAACCACCCTTCCAACCCACCTTCCTCACGATTTCTAAGAGCACCTCAGCACTGCTTTTATTGTATTTGTAAACATGGAGTCATACTGCATATTCTCTCTCGTGTCTGCCTCCTCTCGCTGAACATGTTTGGGGAATTCATTCATATTGCTGCACTGTAGTAGCAAATTGTGCATTGCGTCTTCCGTTGTGTGAATATACCATCACGTACCTATCCAGTCTACTGCTGCTGGGCATTTGGGTCATTTCCAGTTTGGGGCTCTTGTGAATAACGTTTCTAAGACTATCTGAGTGCATGTTGTGTGCATCTCTGTTGGCTGCGTACTAAGTGGGATCGAGGGGTCATGGGGTAGATGCTCGCTCAGCCTTAGTAGATACTGCCACTTAGTTTTCCAGAGTGGGTGAAATTAATTTACACTCCCACCAGCGATGTGTGAGAGTTCCATTGCTCCACATCATTTTCAAAAACTTACCCATTCTGGTGGAGATTTAGTGCATTTTGGGGAAAGATTTATAGTTAAACATCGAACAGAATACTGGTGGAATAATCAAAGCCATAATTTTTCTCTAGATAATCAAGACTCTACCTGGAGAAAACAATCTAAAATTCCAACACTGGTCTTAAAATATATTCTTCTGTAATTAATGAAATCATCCTGAGTTGATGCTATGGCTGTTATCTTCCCAAAATGTCCAGTGTTATGAGTTGCTTGGGATATATAAAATAGATTTTCAGGCATTCTGTCAGGTTTCCTGAAGGAGGATCTCTTTGGAAAGGCCTTGGAATCTTTTCCTAAGAAGCCCAAGAGACTTATCATCAGGTGAGTCTGGAAAACACTGCTCTGTGAGGATCCTCTGACATTAACGCTGTTTAAAAGTGAATCTGAGTGGAAAATTACTACTTCGGGGATTTCTTTGGAGAGTCCCAGTCCCAGAACCTTTCTGGATATTGTCAATTTCTATAACAACCTCAGAGACAGATATTATCTGAAGTGTTGGATAGATTGAGGCCCAAGTACATTGCCCGAGGTCCTTGACTAACACCAAAACTACCATAAAGGGTATGTTTCAGAGACAGTCTTATTGGTATTTATCATCTTCCAAATAAATTGATGTTTATTACTAACTATGTGACAATAAAGAGCATCTGTAGTTGGAAAAGACTGTGTAGTGCTGTATAGGAGGAAGGACGTGAAAAGTGGAAGCATGGTGCATGCAACTGCAACGAGTACAACTCTGATTAAGTCCCATAGCCTTTCTCTTCCCTCCTATGTGGCAGGCAGATGTCGCCCAGTGGTTGGGATGATGAAATAAATTAAGACAAATAAAGGAGATGAATACATGGGAGGAAATAAATACATGCATTTTTTCCCCTTTGTAATCCGTTTTTCCACCCTCCAGGTGCTTTGTAACTACTCCCCTGTAAGACTGACAACTGTTTTGTAAAATTCTCGAATTACCCATATATTGCAAGCCAGCTTTTGCAAGAGAAGTGAATAATTAAAGTTAAAGAAAAAAAACACAGTTTAATTCCACATTTCCACATTTTTCCTTTCCTTTCATCTCTGTTGGTGGAAACCAACGGCCCTGTAACGTATGGCTGAACATGATTATGAACAATAATTTGGAAAAATGCAGTAACAAGGAGTAACTTGAGGTAATAGAAAACTGTAACTTTAAAATAAAGTCGAAGTCTTCCAAAACTAGAGAACACTGCTCAGGGCCATATACAAACACTTGTGTGTTTTGTATTGTTTTTAATAGGACCAAAACCACTTGAAAAAGCCAACATTTCAATTTTAGCCTTTTAGACAGCTTTCTAACATCAACATATTAAGTAGTCAAGTGGCATTTATTCTGGAGATCAAAATGCTTCCAGCATCACATTTCACTTGTAAGAAAGCCTATGAAAACCTCTTTTATAAAAATAGATCTAATTCTGTATACTGAAAAGAAGCCCACCGTATTTGGATTATATGGCCATGAAAGGCCCATTTAACACCATCTGCCAATTACTACATATAAAAAGTAATTAAGAAAGGCTTCTATTAGAAGAGGCCTCCTTCGGCTCTCTGTGGTTTGGTCCTTCTGATCTTAAACCTGGTGAAAATCTCTGGAAAACATTAGCACCTATTTTACGAAGTAGAAGAGTCAGGCTTTTATCTAGGAGAAAATTTGTAAATACTAATTTAGTGTCACATGCATATTAAAATTTACCATAAAAACTGAGAGCAGAGAAGCCGTGATTAACAAACATCCCGCCAACAGTCTCTGCAGTCTGGGGCAACCCCTTCACTCCCATGCCTCAGTTTCCTCCACTGTAAAAAGTGGAGAGTGTTGCTGCATACTTGCTAGGGCTGTTGTGGGGCCAGAGGCTGAATGCCTGGAACCGTGTCGGGCACCACCCATCTTTCATCAGTGCTGACCGATTGTTACCGGGGGTGCAGGGAACTTACGGGGCACTGTCACACCGTAGTGTTGGGTGTCGCTGATGAGCAGCTTTCGTTTCAGTTCATTCAGACCTACTCCTACAGGACCTGAAAAACAGGAGAATATAAATGCGTTATACAACAAAACACCACATACACACGTCTGTAATTCACCTGGATCCCTAAGACAGAGAACATGGACCCCACCTGGCATCCCAAGTAAAGAGTATCTCGAGTTAAGGTGTACCTAAGGAAAAGCTAGTTCGTTTGTTGCTTTTTTAATATCAAAATTTAAATCCCTGCCTTTCTATTAAAAAGATGAGAAATATTTATGTTTTCAGTGAAACACACTCAAGAGTATCTGACTATGTATTACCAAGTGATGGTATCTGGAAGAGCCTAAAAATATACGTACGCCTGAAAAAGTCGAAGTTCAGAGTCTGGGCACGAGTCATTTCAATTTCAAACATTTTTAGAGCTTAATAAAAGAACATCTTTGAACGTTAATTGTATTTTTGATCCAAATCTAATGATGTGTTTTAAATTTGCAAAACCATCCGCCACATGTACCTTGGTCAAGGTAACTCTCGTGACACTATGTTTTCAGTGGGTCCTTAAGCGTTTGAAAACTGGCACAAGCCTTAGGTGTTTAAAGCAGTCCGTGTATACAGATTAAACACCCACCATGGACAAGGCATACTGTAGATGCTGTAGCGAACAAAAGTGAACTCTGCCTTCAAAGAAACTAACTGGGTGGAGAGAGTCACACAAAACGATTATGAAACTAGGGGCAACACAAAAAGCACTTCCAATTAGGAGTCAGAAAACAAGTTAGAAGGTCAGAAGTCCCGAATGGCTAGCGTCTCTGCCGTCAGGGTCCATTTAATGGTGGTGCATGCGCTGGGCAGAAGGCAAGCTGCAGGCCCAGACTGCCCTGGGTTAGAGTCCCCTCTTCACTACTCCTTCCCCTGGTGATGCTGGGTGCTGGGGTCTGAATGGGTGCGCCCCCCCAACCCCAATTCACATGTTGGAACCCCAGCGCCCAAGGTGGTAGAAGGTGGGGCTTTGTGCAGGTGCTTAGGTCATGAGGCTGGAGCCCTCGGGAAGGGATCGGTGCTCTTTTTTTAAAGATTTTATTTATTTATTTGAAGAAAGAGACACAGCGAGAGAGGTAACACAAGCAGGGGGAGTGGGAGAGGGAGAAGCAGGCTTCCCGCGGAGCAGGGAGCCCGATGCGGGGCTCGATCCCAGGACCCTGGGATCATGACCTGAGCCGAAGGCAGACGCTCAACGACTGAGCCACCCAGGCGCCCCGGGATCGGTGCTCTTTTATAAAAGAGATTCCACAGAGCTCCCTCCAGTTCCAGCACGTGAGGACACACCAGATGTGTGTGACCTGGCAGAGGGCCTTGCCCTGGCACCCTGACCACCAACTGCCCAGCCTCCAGGACTGTGAGAAGTCAATTCCCATTGTGGACAGACCACCCCGGCTGTGGTATGTCATCACAGCAGCCCGGGGGGACTACCTCACGGACAAAGTTAACGTCTTTGAACCTCGATTAGACTTCATGCTAATTCGGAAAGTAATCACGCTCCCTCTCTTGGGAGGAATCCGTGAATCCAGGCATTCGTGTTCATTCCCTTGCCTACTTCCTGTTCTGGGCTTTGAGAAGAATAAGGTTTTATGCTGGACAATGAAGAACAGACAGGTGGACGGAGAAGAGAATGGTGGGCATCCCGGGTGGAGGGAAAAGTGTGAGTGAAGATGAAGTTGGAGTTGGGAGGCTGTGCCTTCCTTGCTTTGCTGACACTTTTAGGGCCCTCCCTTGTCCCCCCCCCCCCTCCCCGCTGCTGGTCACTCACTAATCTTTCCAGGAACTGCTGTCAAGTACCAATTCCCTGGGGCTCAGCTCTCCTTTTTTATAGTAAATACTCTGTAATATCCCATTTATGCCCTGAAATGGAATTCGGAGCCAATGTAACGCACTAGCCCTCCAAATTAATAAAATGCCCTCATTGTAATATATGAAAGACAAAAAAGTACTTATAATAAAATATGTATTTCAATATGTAAATGCTTGGACATGACTAGAAAACCTAATGATGTCAGATGTTTGTACCCACCTATAATATGGTTGGATTTAAGAGTAATAAGCTCAGGAACCATTCCATATGAGAAAGTACCTGAAAATGGAAGCCCAAAGGTGCAGAAAAATAGGATAATAAAGACTAGCAACCGGATAGAAAGGACAGGGGAGACTTTTTGGAATATGATAAGGGAAGGGGGAAACAGCCTCAGATGAAATAGAGAGAACAGGTCAAGACTATCAAAGTGAAGAAAATGATACTTTTGCAAGTGACCCTCACTTTACATATAAGTATAGCATAAAGATATATGGGATGGGATAGTGCTTCATTGTCCCAGAAGGCAGACCTCTTATCTTGACACCCTACCCTATGCTGATCTGTTTGGTCCCTGAATGTTTACTACAGAGGGCCTTGCCCTGGCACCCTGACCATACACTCTACAAGAGTATGTGGGATGCAGGTCGGATGTGTTCCACAGAAATGGCACGTCTACATTCCTGGCCCCCTCAGCCATTCTGACTTTATAAAAATAGAGTAAATGCCCATATGCTTCTCAAGGGGCAGTGCCGCCCCTTTCGAGAGCCACTGTTCTGAGATGTTAGCCCCTGGCTCTTGTCATCCTCTGCACCTCAATTCCTGCCATCCCCTTGGGTGAGCTCAGCATTCACATGAATATCCTTCAAAATGCCAGCCTCTAACCTCCCTGACTCCGAGTCTCGAACGACCTTCTTCTCTACTTCGCTTCGACCACTCACAGGGCCGACCTCGAGACTCTGCCATCACCAGCAGCTCTTTCACTACTGAAATATTAAATTCAAACTTTCCGATAGGACTTAGATCTCTGATCCCTTGAGATCTGTCATTCGGTTGTGCCTCCCACACCTACTGTCGCAAGGACCTCTAGTGCTTTCTCATTTCTTTCCTTCTTATCTAGCAGCCCTTCATGCCTTCACTTCCATGGGCCATCATGTCTATTTTGCTAATACTCTCAAATCTCTTACACACTGTCCTTCTATCACATTTGCCAAGGAAACCTCCAGTCTAAGATCAATCCCGCAGCCCCTCCCCACACCTAGACGAGTGCCAAAAACCCAGACAGCCCTGGAGCAGTCCTGCCATACATTCCTACTCTCCACAAACAAACTAGACTTACACGCTCTCTGGCAATTATTCCACGTTCTCCTATCTACTGTATTTCTCACATCCCCACGATGGTAACTGCAATGCTCCATTCCTCTGTAGCCACATGTGGGAGTCTCCAGCTGGCTTACATACCCCCTACTGTCAAACAATTGCCAAAGGCTGTCAATTTTACCTCCTAAATAGCCTGCAGGTCTACCATCTTGATTGCCGCTGCTGCCACCCTAGTCCAGGGTGCCGCCATGTTCACCTCCTCCCCTGGACCAGCCTCCTCAGCTGCCCCACACCTGCTCAACAGCCACCTTAACCCCCCATCACCAGCAGCCAGAGGTCCTTCTAAGGAGCTATTCTGATCCTGTCACTCCCTTGCTTAACATTCTTGGAAATGTCGTTTCCAGAGGCCCTTCCGAAAAAGATTAAAATCTTCACACGGTTTACAAGGCTCCATGTGACCGGTCCCTGCCTCGTCCTCTTGCCTCGAAGCATTTGCTCAAGTTCCCTCCTTCATCTGGAGCCCCAGCGAGTTCTGAAATGTCAGAGCTTGGCTCAAACAGATCTTCCTCAAGCAAGTCTGCAAGACTGTCCTGACCCTGTCGATCATGTTTCTCATTTTTAGGTTTTCAGAGCATCCTGTCTATCTTCCCAATACTTAAAAGTCGCAATTCAGCAACTGGGTAATACATCGCTTCATGGCCTGTCTTTCCCACTAGACAGAGGCCCCATGAGGGCAAGAATCCTATTATGTCACTTACCATCCCCATAAAGCAAGCCCTCAATAAAAATCTGTGGAGTGAATGCAACTTCTAGTATCACCATCACCACCTCCAGCTCAGTAGAAGACCTCATCTACTCCAGAGAAAACAGAGTCCAACAAGTGGAAAGGTCTTTGAAGTCCTTTCTAGAAACTTCTGTATCTAAACCCACCTAGACCATCATCTAGATACTTCTCTGCAGTCATACACTTTTACACCTTCTCTCAGAGATCGCTCTTCCTGAATCTTCCACCTCTTCCAGCTAGCTCCTTTCTGTCAGCACTTACAACGAATAAATTCTCTCCTACCTTAAAACAACAACAAACTTCCCTTCACCTTAAGATGTCCCTCAGCCACTGCTCCCTCCTGTCTCTGCCACTTCTCACCAGCATCTCACATTCTGCCTCCACTGCCTACAGAATCAAACAGAAATTCTCTGACAGGTTTATACAGATTGCACGTTGTGAGCTACCTCTGGGTCTCTGATTTTCATCCTTGCTTCCCATGCTTTGCACACTCCAGCTACATGAGGTTCCCCTGCTTCTAGAAATGTGGCAGGTTCTCCTTTGTGTTTTTGGGGCCTCACCACATGCTGCCTGCTTTTGCAAGGATGCTCTTGTCCTCTTCATGTGTTTTTGGTTTTTTTTGTTTTGTTTTTTGCTAAAGATTTATTTATTTATTTGAGAGAGCAAGAATGAGAGAGAGAGAGAGAGAGAGTACACGAGAGGGGGAAGGGTTAGAGGGAGAAGCAGGCTCCCCGCTGAGCAGGGAGCCCGATGCGGGACTCAATCCAGGGACTCCAGGATCATGACCTGAGTCGAAGGCAGTCGCTCAACCAACTGAGCCACCCAGGCGCCCCTGTTTTTGTTTTGTTTTGAGAGAGAGAGAGAGACAGAGAGAGATGCACTGGGGGGGGGGAGGGGCAGAAGGAGACAGAGGGAGAGGGAGAGGGAGAGTCTTTAAGCAGACTCCACACTGAGCACAGAGCCCAACAGGGGGCTCGACCTCAGGATCCTGAGATCACGACCTGAGTCAAAACCAAGAATTGGACGCTTAACCGACTGAGCCACCCAGGTGCCTCTACATGGGCTAGTTCTTCTCTGTTGTTTCAGCTTAGGCATACTTCAGGGAATCTGCCCTAACAACTTTAAATTTGGGTTTGGTACCAAGTTCATGCATTCCCTTTGCTTCCAATTCAAAGGACTAATCCCACCATACTGTAATTGTCGGTTTACCTGTCTCTCTCCTTTAACAGCCTGTGAGCTCTGTGAAAACAGGGGTGTCATCGACTTGTTCACCAGCTGGCAAACTGTAGGCACTCGTTAGTTTTATTCATTTCAATTATACTAAGTAATTATGCTGTTCTGGAGGTAAAACTATCTGCTGAATGAACCAAAGGAATGGGAGCGAAATGTACGTAACAGCATCTGCATCTAGAATGCCTGGATATGATAGTGAGGGAATGTGCTCATGGTCCCCAAGAGGAGTTGGTAGAGCTTACGTCTGCACTTGGCTCTCTGGATCTTAAAATACAGAGAAGAAGGGGGAAGGTGATGATTCGGCTGTGGACCAGCAAGTTTCAGGGAAGGGAATCCGTCTATCTCATCTCAGCCAGGACTGTGGTGTGACAGAGAGGACAGGGCGAGGGTGCCCTTGTCATGCAGGCATGGCAAGGCAGAGCCCGGGATGGCGAGGAGAAACGAGATCTCGGAGAGAGAGGAGGAAAGTGATAGAGTATTGACTGATAGCGAAATGCCAGGCACCATTTGGGATGTATGTATCTGATCTACTCTGAAGGTACCCAAAATATTTAAAGTGCTAAAACGTACTCTTTAATAGAAAACGAAAAAGAAAAACAAGGTGTATTACAAATGGAGCTGTGTTCTCTGTATAGATGATGCAAACTCAGTTATATATGGTCCAAGAAAAAGAGGCGAATAAAACACTCAACTTAAAGAGTGTCTGCGGGCCTGCCATGCCCACCCCCAGCCCCAGCACCCAGGACTAAAGGGTGACATGAATATACTGTTTCTTCGGCAGGTCTCTCGGCTCTGGAGTGCTTCCCAGAGTGTGAGATACTTTGTTGAGTGAGAACCTGGTTTTTTTTGTTTTCTTTTTTCTTTCTTCTACTACCCATGCCAAAAAACACAATGATTTATTTTAACTCTGGAGGAAAAAACTAGTTGTGTTTGAATTAGGGGGGGAAAGTATGCTGTCTCTAATAGGATACCATGACGTTTTGACTGTATTCACTTTTACCCCTTTATATAATCTCTTTGTAGTGAGCTTGCTTCACTGCACACTCATGGAGTATGCCAAGAATGTTCAGTGGCAAAAGATTTTATTTGAAACATTTTCCCTAGATTTGAGGTCATCATCTTCAAAGGTGGGAGTTTCCTTATAAAAATGGTTAAAGTAGGGATACGGCTTCCATCACTCTTACTACAAAATTGTCCTGAGCGCCTCCAAACAGCATTTTCCCTGACAAGCTCTTGGATCAATTCTGCCATCCACACTGCTGAAGTTCTAGAATTTTTCTTTTTAGATCTTAACCTTAAGATCACCACCTAAGCTCCACAACCCTGTTCCCCCATGGCTAGGGGTAAGTTCACAGCACTTTCGGTTGGCTGCTTTGTATTTAGGATACAATATTTATTTACACTGCAGGCCACTTTAGGGATGCAGACTAAGTTAGGTTCACTCTGCAGTGGGACAGACTCATTTCCCCTTCGATACAGCAACTGTTACTGCAATTGGTGAAATACACATACACATATGTATATAAATTGGTTACCCTATAGTTTGTTTTCAGGTATGCTTGTTAATGTTTAAAGAGAAAGAATATAATCTAAATAGCACATATTTAAATCACAGACAATAGGCTTTGGAAAAAGAATAATTATGATGATGACACACTGAGGTTTCTTTGTGGCAGGCATGTTACACGGTTCACATACACCATTACTAATCCTCTAAGGTATTACCATCCTCATCTTGCAGACGAGAAAACGGACGATGAGAGGCGAAGGAATTTTCCTAAATGCAATTTTCCTAAGGTCTGGAGTGTGCCTCAACTGGTGTTCAACAGCCTTGTCTGACTCAAAAGGTCTGTATTCTTTCCATCCTGCCTCTCATCTTATCAAAAGAATGTCCATAAAATACAAACTCAGGTAGCCAGTTATCCACTGTCTGATTATGCCTGTGACCCGTAGCTTCAGTCTTTCACCCGGTTTCCAAGCTGCCCCGCACCTTGGATAGTGATGACTATCTGTGCTCGTGGATTACACAGAGACCCCAGCTACAAAAAGTGGAAGTCAGATCTGGGGATCTCAAAACTCATTCTGTGCAGAACCTTGGAAAAGTCTGTATGAAACTTATCGAAGACAATGTATGCTAGGCCGTGTGTCGGCATTCTAGATTTAGGACGAAGGAAATAAAATACAATGATGATAGGTAAGTAAAAGCCAAAAAAAAAGCACCTTAAAAATCATTTTGGAATTCATTAATTTGGAATCCAGGCAGTGAACTAAAACTGATGTTTTTCTAGCTCGAAAATAACATAGAAGAATGTTTCTATTCAAACAAAAACATGTAAATAAGTATCCGTTTCATTTTTTTTAATTCCATAAGAATTTACAAAATCAACTGTGTGTGCAAATAAGAGAAAGAATAAAGCCATTAATTAGTTGATGTTCTTATAAAAACTGTACCAATTAGATAATTAAGATAATTAGGAAGGCATATTGTTTTTATTACTTTTGTACATTTAATTAGTAACTCCTTCCTGAAAGTAGGCAAATGTGTTGTGTGTGATTTTATATGAAGGTTCATTCATTTCAGCCAAAGAAATACAGCCCATTTAGGGTGTCAATAATGATGCTGTTAAAGTTTCTGTTTAAAACTTTCCATTTAAGGAAATAATTGCCTTAAACTAAAAGCAAAAATGCCTTTATTTCTGTCTTAAAAAGTAGATTTTTTAAAAAATCCATATGCAAATTCTCAGCCTTTGTTTATGTATAGAGGAGAATTTACACATATACAACGCCTTTGCCCCAAATGACCTCCACCTCTGTTGACATTATTGACCCATTACCCATGTAGTTCTAAGACGCTGAATGTTTTCACTGTTTTATTTTCAGATTTTCTTCTTTTTAATCCATGGATGCGTATAAGGGTTTAGAATTTGTAATAAATCTTTATGGATGGAAAACAAGAAATGTGTTTCTATTAGAATGTAAGCATAATACACTTGTAAAATTAATTCATAGTTGATGCACAGAAGTTTTTCATGCTGAAGACATGGCCCCCCCAAAAGATCTACCTTCTGAATCTGAAACAGACATATACAATTTAAAATCAAAAAAAGCTAAATGAGTGGAGAAAGCATGGAGGAAATAAAACCAGTGCCCACAGTGGCACTCTGAAACTATAGGTACACTGAAAGAAGGCTCTAAAATATGGGTATGGTGTTCTCATACTAAAAAAAAAAAATTACAGACATACTCTGTGGTATTGTACTTAAAGAAAACCTCAACCATCTACTTATTTATATGTTAGTGCAGACCCTGAGTGAATATCTACTAGAACAATAATGTATTACTACTGTGAAGATGATTTAATTGAAATCTATGAAATGTGATAACATTTTATTTAATTTTTTTGAGAAAGAGAGAATACATGAGCAGGGGAGAAGGGCAGAGGGAGGAGAGAATCTTAAGCAGGCTCCACGCCCAGCACAGAGCCCAATGTGGGGCTCAATCTTGAAACCCTGAGATACATGACCTGAGCTGAAATCAAGAGTTGGACACTTAGGGCGCCTGGGTGGCTCAGTTGGTTAAGCGACTGCCTTCGGCTCAGATCATGATCCTGGAGTCCCGGGATCGGGTCCCACATCGGGCTCCCTGCTCGGCAGGGAGTCTGCTTCTCCCTCTGACCCTCCTCCCTCTCATGCTCTCTGTCTCTCATTCTCTCTCTCTCAAATAAATAAATAAAATCTTTAAAAATATATATATAAAATTAATTAATTAATTAAAAAAAAAAAAGAGTTGGACACTTAACTGACTGAGCCACCCAGGTGCCCCTGAAATGTAAAATATATTTTTTTAAAAAGACACTCATGTAGTCTACAAAAAATGACAATAAAGTAAAAGTTTTATTTGTAAATGTCCAGCGTAGCATTTAGTTATAGTTTTTGTTAAGGTTGATGAGCATCAAAATGAATTTAATAATGTAAATATAGATGAGTGGTACCTTACACATGAAAGGACAATCGTGCTGAAGTGTTACTCATTTGTTAGGAAAGAAACTTCTCAGAAAGAGGTAGATACAGGTAGAGGAGATTGGCCAAATTAGTCTTAACACAAGATGTACTCATGTGACAGAACGCATTTAATAAAATCCATTCTTGTTTGGATTTCTGTGCAGTATTAAACAATATACTGGAGAGAAATCTGTTGCTCTGATCAAGTACTATCTGCTTTTGCTTATGATCTTTGTACATCCTGACACAGACATAAAAATGGCGTATTGTGTGAAAGCTCCTCTCATGGATGCGGTTTTTAACTATGTGGTTTAACTATGTGTTTACCTCCAGTGGACCTGCCCTGCTTAACACGAGAATTCTTCCACATTTTCCCCCAGACACTTTTATAGTATTGGCCAGACTTGTTCCTCTTACTATCCAGAGAAAAATAGCAAAATTGCTGGAGTCTGCACTCAGTATCCAAACGGCTTTTGTTACCTGAAAAAACACACTTAACTCATTTGATTTATTACAAGAAAAATCAAATGAAATCTCTAGGTAGGCTTCAGCTCAGATACGTGATAAAGAGCCTACTTATCCCACTGTAGCACTACTATTTTTGTTGTTCTACAGGCATAAAATAGAAACTACCATGCTATTATATTTGACTCACAATGATCACAATAGTGGGTGGCTGCGTTCTGTGCTGGCGAGTGACGAAGCTGTTTTATAAAACTAAATTTAAAGTTCAATCAAACTACATAGAAAATACAGCAACTTAGCAGTTCATAACAAGCCCTGCCAGAGGTTCAGGGCTTTTTTCCTCTGTTACACTTTCACAGTGGAAGAAAATCCCTATTAATGAAGCATCAACTTGTACGCTAATGTCAAAAAAAAGAAAAGAAAAGAAAAGAAAAACAAGTAGGAGGCTTACCGAAAGAGCATCATTTTTTCCAAAGTAGCTATTGACACCAGACTTCTACAGACTGATTCAAGTTCTCTCCTCTATCTCAGGGGTATGACGAGTCAATAAAATTAAAAGGTCAAAATAAACCCATTCCTGAGTCTTCCTAAGCTAAAGAGTCTGTTCAAAAATGTGACCTTTTCAACAAGGCTACCACAATCTGATTCAAAATCCTGATTCCTCTGAATCTGCCCTGCTTTTAGTGTCTTTCACAGCATTTACCACCCTCTGGAACTGTACAATTGACTTTATATTACGAATTTATGTTGAATCTGTTTTTCTATGTCCTCCCCTGAGAATGTAAACGCCACGAGGGCAAAAACATTTGTGTTGTGCACGAAGGGACCCACGTGCCTAGAACCGTGCCTGGCACGGCTGGGACTCCATAAAAATCAGCTGAATGAACTTAATTGTGATTTATGCCCAGAAATTAAGCCAGAGTATAAACATTTAAGATACGCCAATGGCATAAAAAAGCCAACTGTGATTCTAATAAAGACCACATTTACCTCCTATATACAAGGATTATAATTTTAAATCCAGCACACACTCATAAATTCAATTATGACTTTTGGGTTTACAGTTGTCTATATAAAATCCTCCAGAGCAGACTCTAATTCCTACAAGCCTTCAATCAAAGTTCAGCCAAAGTTATGAGAATTTTAATAAACATATTAACATTTATATTCCATTCTGAGTGCTTGCTTTTCTCTCTGCTTTATGTGCAAGACTTTTTGTTCTGCCACAGTTTTATGGAAAAATGATGACAGTCTTATAAAGGTCTATTTATTCAAACTACCTCTACAAAGCAGTCTGTAGACAGTATGTGAGATTCAGCACAAAGAAGGGCAGAATAGCACTTATTGCTCAAGCTGGAAATGTGAAATATATAGAAAGATTTATTATTAGTTTCCTCTTATGCCTCATAACCAGACAGAACAAGTCACAGATTGTCTGAATAGCCACATGATGAATTTTGCTCTTCTATTGGCTTAAGCTGTGAAGTGTTTTAGTAGCTTTTTAAACACCAAAACTTTCTCTCCACTCCCTCCCCTACAAACACACAGACACATTATTTGGCTTTATTACTTTCCTTTTTAAAAAGTCAGGTCTCACTAAAGATAAAATTTATGCAGAAAAATGTACTAAATGCCTGACATTTGGTTTTAACATACTTTTTGGAAAATACTTTTAAATGCTGAAAGGAGTAGAACAGAAAATGTCACTATGCTATTTTAGTGGCTAAAATGTGGCTTTGGAATAGTACCTTTACAAAATGAAGAGAAAAAATTAAATACTTGTGAGCAAGGCTCAAAGTCCTCAACTGTCACAGTTTTGCTAAGTTAACAACTTGGTCTATTTTAATTTCTTGAAGGTTAAGTCCAAGGATAAAAAGTGTGTAGTATTACGGTAAGAAAGTAGAGCAAATAATACTGTGGACCTCTTTAGCAATATTTACCTTACAGTTTCAAGGCAAATACCATTATTCCCAATGGCTTTGAAAACAGTGGGAAAAACAAATGAGGCTTGAGGAGGACCAGGCTGCTTATACTCTACTCTTTCCAACTTCCTACACATGTTGTAGGAGCCAAGGCACTGCTTCCTTAGTATAGGATTTCTCCCATCATGAACAGTTAACAGTTAATTCAGGAACAATCCAATACTTATAAAATTGGAGTCCACTGCTTGGTTACCTCTTTTAGATGATAAACTGCCGAATAATCTAATTTGGCTTCTAAGTGTTTCAAACAGAGGTTAAAAAATTAGCAGAAGCCTCCTCATATGTGAACACTTCATGTTTCTCTTGTTAGTATTCTCAGTTAACAAGATAAAAAGGAGAGACAACAGGCCCAAAATGGAATCACTTATGCTAAGCCCACATCATCAAATAAAGACTTAATACCTAACCTAATTAATTGCAACCTCTCTCAGGAGTGGACTCTTAAATCAGTCAATCCAGAATTACCTGCTCAGCACCAGTGAGGTAATCTGCCTAAGAGACCCCTGCCGTCCCCCAAAGGAAGGTGAAACAATACACACTCTTCTAATAACTTCCTTGTCCTGCCCCTTCTGCCTATAAAATCTTCCATTTTGTACAGCTCTTTGGAGTTCTATCGGCTAGATGGGATGCTACCCAATTCACGAATCACTGAATAAAGTCAGTAAGATCTTAAAGATTCACTCGTTGAATTTTGGTTTTTAACAGATTTTGTGGCAGTGGAAGGATCTGAAGGAAACTTCTGACACCTCTGGGGATGATGAGAAACACAGGTGTGATATCCCTGAATGCTTCGAGTTCTATTTTTCTTGTTGTTTCTGAGTGCCACGGGTAAGCACCCCCCTGGTTCTGGGCTCTGCTCTCTTTGCATCAAACTCCTGATCTAATTGGTTTTCCAATCCAGGACTTAGCGGGTTAGTTAGATCTGGTAGATGGTTCTACCCTGACCTCTAGTCCCAGCCCTTATTTGGTCCAGTCTCCCGTTGCTGGGGTCTGCTGGTTCTGTCCACAGTTCCGTGCTGGGAATGGCTGGAGGGTGCAACTAATCCCTCTTCTTTTTTTGGCCAGTCTGCCATCACATCTCTTTGGTTACTGCTGGTGCATTAATCTGTACACGCCTGTTTGGCTGGTTTTGTGTGGGTACAGGCTATTGCCAATTGGGAATCTCAGAAGCCAAAAAGCCGCAAACTCGGTGGACATGGATCAGTACTTAATAGCTGTTAGCGTGCTCAACACCTAACTCTAAGACTCTCATGATAGGATAGGCTGGTCAAGGAATGGGTTAGATTGACACTATGTCACCTGTAAACCTCAAGAAAATTTCTTGCACAGGGAGGTACGCTGTAAAACACCACACAATCCTCAACCCAGTGGCACATCCCTCTGAGGTATTGGTTTGGCTCAAGGAGACCCAACAGCTTAGCTAAAGAAATGAGATTCTTAAATTACAAAGAGCTGGGTGTGCCACCTGCTTATTCTATGTATAAAGAACTACAGTCCCGGAAGCAATAGACAGCTACAAAAATGGCAACTCTTACTAAAGACAACCTAGAATTGCAATGGCCATTACTGGGGGAGCATTCACTTAGACTGTTCATTTAGGAAGTGCGCTTGAAAGCAAAGGTTCCCAAATCAAACAAACAGAATGGGTATACCTATTTTAATTGGTATGGAGAAGCTTCCAAAAGCCTTCAAGATGCCAAAATAGCTTCACTGAAAAATTCACAGCAAAAGGCTAATGAAGAATTAAAGACACAGAGATCCCTACAACAAAAGACTGACATAACTCCTACTGCTCCCCTCTACCCTCCTTGACCTCAGTACTCATGTTCTACTAACTCTCTATCTGAATTGCCTTTCCACCCTGAAGAGACAATTACATAATTATATTTTAACATAAACCCCTCCAAGGCTGCAGGAGATCCTCCTCAGGCATCTTTCACTCCTTGGTCAAAAACCAAACCAAGCTAAGGCCCATAGTTAAAGAATTTCCTAAACTCAAGGAGGAACCCCAAAAGTTTTCTTAAGAAGTGAGTCCTCATCACGGCCTATGACCCCAGGCTGTCAGATCTTTATCAGCTCGTGCACATTCTGGTGGGAGCAGATGAAGCCCCAAAATGGATGTGAGAAGCAGAATGGCATAACCCCAAGGATAACATTTGACATCTTCATCACGGTCTCATTATGGACCAGAAAAAGACTGCAAGATAGCAACGAATCTTTCAAAAACCTCCACATTTGACTGGTCTATGATTCAAACCTGCCAACAAGACGAATCTGATGGACTCTAAAGCCCATCTGCAAGCTCCCTTCCTATGGCATTCTAGGTTGTATACAATAAATGAGGCCACCCAACCTGCTCTAGTTGCCCTATTTGTAAATGGATTATCTTCTGTGATTAGTGGACTGATAAATAAACAAGATGGGATGGAAGGGCAAGGATTTGACTGAACTTGTGACTCTAACTCATTATGACTTTAAAACAAGACCAAAATCAAAAGTCCACGAAGTTATTAGCCTTACAGCTACAAAAGCTACGAACTAGGCACCGAAAATAATACCTGTCCCCCACCCCCCAATTGCACCCTCTTAGGAGTCTGTCATCAAAACACTGGACCAGGGCGCCTGGGTGGCTCAGTCAGTTAAGCATCTGCTTTCGGCTCAGGTCATGATCCTGGGGTCCTGGGATCGAGCCCCATATACGTTGGGCTCCCTGCTCAGTAGGGAGTCTGCTTCTCCCTCTCCTTCTGCCCCTTCTGCCCACTCATGTGCACACACTCTCTCTCAAATAAAAATCTTAAAAAAAAAAAAAAAACAAACCAACCCAAACAAAACAAAACAAAAACTGGACCAGGGGTCAATGTCTCATTTTTCTTTAAATAGGACACTATGAAAAAAGCCATCATCAAAGGCCTTATGCAAATCCTTCCTCATCTACTCAAATGCCTCCCTATCTTCCCCCAAATGGCCGCTCTCAGAGCCAACTTTGAGGGATCCCCTGATAAACTGCTACCAGTAATCCCCGTAAACAGCCAAGGGAAGACTAAAAGTAAAATCAATGGAAAACCTTGCCAGATTCTGGTAGATATGGGAGCAACATTCTCTACTTTAAACCCAGCTCTCATAGGACAACAAATCCCTTGGAGTGAAAAAGAAGTTTCTATAGTTGGGGTATCTAATAAAATTGAGAGAGAGTTTCTATCTCGACCTGTAGTACAGATGCCTCTGGGACATTTTAGTGAAAAAGTTTGTGTGTGTGGGTGGGTGGGTCATTTTTTGTTTGTTTGTTTGCTATGTAATACAGTACCAGTCAACCTGTTAGGTAGAGATCTCCTTTCTAAAATTGAAAGGGCTAATACGTTTTGCCTCCAGTGGAAACCTCACCTTACCAACCTGACCAACCTGAACCTGATCTTTTATGTCCCTTTTAACTTGTCCCTGATACAGAAGAAAAACAATTCCAGCACAGATCCCTGATTTATCTGAGGTGCCTGAAAATCTGTGAGCTACTTCTAATACTGACACTGGGAGAACAGAGTGCAGAGCCTATAAAAATTCAGATAGACATAACTAAACCTCTTCCTAAATTGCCTCAATATCTACTAAAGCCTGAAGCCATCCAAGACCTCATACCAACAGACCTTAATCACTCAGGGGCTAATCATTCCCTGGACCAGCCCCTGTAACTGCCAGACTGGAAACCTGATGGGTGGGGTTGGCAATTTGTCCAGGAGTTGAGAGCTATTAATAAGACACTTATTCCCCATTTCCCAGTTGCTCCAAACCTGACAACTTTTTGTCACAAGTTCCACCAGAGTCAAGATGGTTCGCTGCTGTGGACCTATGTTCAGCCTTCTTCAGCATTCCTGGAGACCCCAACAGTCAACATCTATTTGCCTTGACTTAGAACAATTAACACTATAATGGGCAGTCATCTCTCACAGGCTCAATGGGGCCCCATCTTATTTCCCCCAAGTGCTCCACCAATTTAAATCCCCTATAGTTCCCTAGGAAATTGAGCACACTACATATCATAGTACATTTGCACTAGAGTATGTAGACGACCTCTTGCTATGCCCAGTGACCAAACAGGTATTCATCAAAGATTCCATTTATTTGCTGCAACAGCTGAAAAAGGACATAAAAATTTCTAAGGAACAATTATAATCATCTCTAGATACTGTTCATTACCTAGACCATAATCTAGGTGCTAATGGAATCCACTAACTCCAAAAAAGAAGTAAACTAATCCAACAATGTCCTAGGCCCACAACTAAGCAACATCTTCATGGATTCCTAGGCCTAGCTGGATACTGCAGACTCTGGGCTCCTAATTTTCCTCGACTGACTTCCCCAATCTATGAACTTACTGAAATTTCAGTCCCTGAACCCTTCCTTGGGCAGATAAACACAAGTAGACCTTTATAAGACTAAAACAAGCACAGCAGAGGGACGCCTGGGTGGCTCAATCATTAAGCGTCTGCCTTCAGCTCAGGTCATGATCCCAGGGTCCTGGGATCGAGTCCCGTATCGGGCCCCCTGCTCAGCAGGAAGCCTGCTTCTCCCTCTCCCACTCCCCCTGCTTGTGCTCTCTTGCTCTCTCTCTCAAATAAATAAATCTAAATAAATAAATAAATAAATAAATCTAAATAAATAAATAAATAAATAAATAAATAAATAAATAAATAAATAAAACAAGCACAGCAGGAACTGCCTGTCCCAGGGCTACCTACCTGTTCAAACCCTTTCACCTTAAAAAACAAAAAACAAAACAAAACAAAAACCCTTTCACCTTATTTGCGCATGAAAGAGATAACCAAGTCCTGGAAACAATCACCCAAGAATGTGGCAGTGAACACAGACCTACTGCCTCCTGGAGCATCCAACTCGATTCATTCACCTGCGGCCATGCCAACTGTCTTAAGGCTATAGCTGCATAGTTAATAGAAGCTTCCAAAGATATAACTCTAGGAAATGGCATTTATTTACAAACTCCATAAGCTGTCCAAAGTCTTAATTCTGAATGACTTAGTATTTCTCCGCAAGCAGACTCACTTCCTGTGAGATCCTTCTACTTTTGCCGCCCAACCTGCATCTTCAATGTTGCAATATTCTGAATCCTGCCATGTTACTACCCCTACCTGATGAGGGTGAGCCCCATGACTATGAGGCACCCAATTTTGTGACATGTCCTGATTTAGGAGCTACCTCCTTTGACTAATCCTGATCTAATTTTGTCTGTTGATGGGTCATCCTGTAAAAATGAGAAAGGGAACTTTCACGCTGACAATACTGTTACTACCCAATATGAACTACTTGGGAGAGGAAACCTCCCACAAGCTAATCGGCCCAACAAACAGAGCTCCGTGCCCTCACCCAACCAAGTACACCATTTATCGAAAGGACAGACTGTTCATATTCATACAGATAGCTGGTATGAATATGAACCTTTAGGATCAGCCATGATTTGGCAAGGTTATAGAAACAAAGTGGTTTTCTTATGTCCACTGGGACCCCAGTAAAAAATGGACAACAAGTAAAAGACCTTCTTACTGCTATGGTCTTACCTTCCAAAATTGCTGTCATCAAAATTGAGGCCCACACTAAAAATGGAACCTGGTATCAGAGAAATGCCCTAGCTGACTTTCATGGAATGGCAGTACAACTGAATCTATCCAGGTTGTGGCACATGTGGATAAAGTCCACTTTGCTTCTGCAAAAAATGACCTCTTGTTGACAGACTTTTGCCTTTCTGATGTCCTATAACATGGCAACAGTCTGCTCCTGAATCAGCGAAATTAAGATGAGCAAACAAGGTTATAAATTCAATGAACGGTTCGGGTGATGGGAAAACCAAGATGGCTGCTGGGTCCTTCCTTGCTCCCTGGCATAACACACTTTTCAGTTTTTGCATTCCTTCACCCACCATGGTGCAACGAAGATGACTCAAATTATGAACTGACCTTGGTGGTGTTCTGGAAATGTCATCAGAGAAAGACAACTCCCCAACCTTGTTGGAAGGGACCTTACCAAGGTTCCTGACTATCAACACTGCTGTGAAACCAGAAAGCACTGAATCTTGGTTACACACCTCACAGCTAGAGAAGACTCCACCTGACATCTGGTCTTGTACAGATGCTGGACACTTCCAAATCAAAGCAATGAGGAAAAGGAGCTGACATCACTGTAGACTGCTTCCACCCAAGATGCCAGATCAAGACTTTATACTTTAACTAAACACGAAACACTCTCATCTTCTCTTTCTTTCCTTTACTCTGTCACTGGCCTGGAAAAGTAGCACCATCAGCTGTATCTCCCAAGCAACTGCTAAGGGGGGCAACCTTTTGTTTTGATGGATTTTGTCATCAAAAACTCTGATCTGCCCATGATGCTAGAAATCCCCTGGTCCTCTCTGTGACCAATTTTTCTTCTAGTCCTGATATCACCATAAGCTACAACCAGGCCCCCTTAGAAGGCACAGAGTCCAACTTTTACAGCCAGAACATCCAGTGCCTTGTTTTCACCTTTCTACAATTATAACCATACTTCCCAATGAGACACAAATACCTATGCAAATCATAGTACATTTGCACCTCCACCTTCTTAATGATGATCTCAGTCAATTCTGCCCCTGATCACGGAAAGATCCCAACAGCCGCACCCATCTTTGCAGAGAATTTAGAACAACTTTTTGTTTCAGGCTAGGAGATTTGCTTCCCCAGTGCACTGAAAACCTAACTGACCCCTGGTTTCAGTGGACAAATGTAACAATTGCTGCAAGTGAATCCATTCACCAGCCCCCTTCACAGAAGCGGCGCGCGCCCCAGAACGGTTTATCCTTATCTGTGGTTATCATCCTCCCTGGGCCTACGAATCCTTAGATGGTTGGTGCAGAACCGGGCAATGCCTCTCAGGTTATCTGTGCCCCTGACTGTTCACAAATAGACAGAGACACCTCACTGGTCAAGACCCCTGATGTATACTGTCAAGTTATGAAGGACCTACCAGGAGGCTTTCATGATGTACGATTCGCTTCCTCTGGCGGGTTCCTGCTCCCGGTCAGCAGAGTGTGCATATGAGGCTACGACCAGGAATCTCTCCTTAACTCCTGAAAGCACTGCAGAATCTGCAGCAAACGTGACAGCTGCCCAACAGGAACCCGCAGACCCTGCGGCCAAGCTTGCTCGTGGTAAGAGGGCAGCCCTGAGCATCTTTTAGCCGAACAACGAGGTGTCTATGCTGGGGCCAACACCCCTTGCTGCACTCGGATGACACTTCTGGGGAAGCTGAAACTCATTATGTGAGATTAGCAAACAAGCCACTTGGCTTAAGGAAGTGACCCCTTCAACAGGGTCTTTTTGGCTTATTTGATTTTGATCTGTGTCTTAGGGAGCATGGCTCCAAAGGGCACTCTAGACACTTCGAGTTATCCTGCTTCTACGGACCACAGTAGTCTCCCGGGTGCGCCGTATTCTCTCGAAGGCTTTAAATGCATGTTCGCAGCCGCTAACCAATAAGGAAATGATCTCCCTCAGACCAGAACATCAGAAAAGGAACAAAGACAATGATCAACTTTAAAAAAAATGTGAACCTGAAGTCATGACCTGTCAATACCACAGAGATTCCGCAAAAAACGTCACGACCTGTGATTACTACACAGAGGATCGAGCAAAATCTGAGAACGTGAGAGCATCAGCTTGGAGTGGGGTTATGCCTTAAATTTTGATCACATCCCTCAGTTAAGCTGAGAGTCTGATCAAAAGGGGGTAAACGTTAAAAAAAAAGACAACAGGCCCCAAATGGAGTCACTTGGGCTAAGCCCATATGACCAAACCAAACCATAATACCTGATTTAGTTTCCACTACTCCCAGGAGTGAACTTTTTTAAGATTGATTAATTAATTAATTTCTGAGAGAGAGCATGTGTGTGCGCACCAGCGAGTGAGGGGAGGGGCAGAGGGAAAGGGAGAAGGAGAGGGAAAGAATCTCAAGCTAATTCGAGCTGAGCACCGAGCCTGACACAGGACTCGATTCCATGACCTGAGTTGAAACCAAGAGTCAGACGTTTAACCAGCTGAGCCACCCAGGCACCCCCCTCCAGGAGTGAACTCTTAACCCAGTTGATCTGGAATTACCTGGTCAGCACCATCTGCCTGATAGATCCCTGAGGTCCCCTAAAGGAAGGTGACCTTGCCACAAACAATCCACTCTTACAATCCAGTAACTTCCTTTTCCCAACCCCTCTGCCTATAAAAGTCTTTCATTTTGTACAGCTCTTTGGAGTTCCTTTCTATCTGCTAGATGGGATGCTGCCCAATCCATGAATCACTGAATAAAGCCAATAAAATCTTTAAAATGTAGTTCAATTTTGTTTTTTAACAAGATGGAAGAGCGACTTTTTATTAAAACCTTGCTAGGTGCCAGGAATTGGTCTAAGTATTTGCAAATATCATTTCATTTAGCCCTCAAACAAACCCAGAAAGCAGGTGCTCTTTATTATCCTCATTTTTCAGATGAAGAAACTGAAGGCCAGAGAAAATCTGAAATGTGTAGGTATCACATGGCTACTGAAGAGCAGAACAGGATTAGAACGTATCCTGTCCCTCCCCAGAGGCCTGTTTATTACCATTTACACTATCCCATTTCACAGGATATAACAGATGGAGATTTTTCTAGACAATAAACACTGAACTCCTGATACTTCAGCCATGCCATACAGACAAGCATAAAGATTTTTTGAGCAATGGCCACACAGAAAAAGGTGAATAATAGGAAACAGGTAAAGATATTTTATTTGTTTATTTGAGATAGAGAGAGTGAGAGAGAGAGCATGAGCGGGGGGGGGGGGGGGGCAGAGGGAGAGGGAGAAGCAGGCTCCCCACTGAGCAAAGAGCTGGATGCACGGGCTCAATCCCAGGACCCTGAGATCATGATCTGAGCTGAAAGCACACGCTCAACCGACTGAGCCACCCAGGCACCCCAAAAGTAAACAGTTTTGAAGAAGGACAGTTACATATAATAACCTTGGCTGTCACTGGACTGCACTGTGGAATACCACGCTCCACAAAAGGCCACAGCAAGGGTAAGGGTAGGAGTAAATAAAATTACATTACACCAGCAATTGCTCCAAAATGGGGAAATAAAATGTAAGGAGCTAAAGAATTTCAAATAGAATTATTTTTTCCTATAGGAATTTCAGAATAGTCTAAAAATAATAATAAATTAGTGGATCACAACGGACAAGCCAAGCCTAAAATATCCCTGTGCAAACCCTGAACAACAGATTAAGACAAAACCCCAAAATTTTAAAACCATCAGTATAGCACATGCATAACAAAGCACAAAAGTGATATGCGATAAGTGGAAAATCAAAACAAATGGCACCCAGTTCACAACCACTAACAAAGTAAGGTGATGGCAAGGGAACCCATTCAAACACAACAACGAGGCCCTCCCACAGTGTGCAGGCGGGCGCACCTCCCGACATTTGCATTAGAACCAGCGGCAGCAGGTGAAAAGCAAAATACGCTCTCTAATCCTGCGGGCAGCAGCATCTGGGAACTTGTTAGAAATGCAGAAGCTCTGGCCCTGCCTCAGGCTACCAAACAGAAACTGCTTAAGAACAAAATCCCCAGATGACTGGAATAGTGTTAAGGTTTCAGAAGCCTTGGAGAAAGAGCTGGAGGCCAAGGGGAGAGGAAGGGCTCCTCCATCTGAATATTCTGAGACTGCCTCTGTCAATACCATCAAGAAACTCCTGAGAGGCTGGGCTGCCTGGTTGGTTAAGCATCCGACTCTTCAGATTTCGGCTCAAGTTGAGCCCCTAGTCGAGCTTCGCACTCAAAAGGGAGTCTGCTTGAGATTCTCTCTCTCCCTCTGCAGCTCCCCTAGCCCCCTGGCACTTTCTCTCACTCTCTCTAAAATAAATAAATAAATCTTAAAAAAAACCAAACAAACAAAAACCAAACAACCCCAAAACAAAAAAACTCCTGAGAAGCAATCTCGGAAATGTGAAGCCAGAGCAGACGGTAAGATCAAGCCCAGAGCCTTTCCCTGGCGGCTGGGAGAGTTACCCCAGGGGGGCTACTGAGCATGTGAATGGATTGGAGGGGAAAAGGCCAGGAAAATCAACCCAGGATACTTCAGGAACAGTTGGCAAATTTTAAGGAGAGGGAAGGTGAAACAGGAACGCTATGTACTAGGAGGGGCTATGCCCGCACAGCAGGCCTACCCGACCCTGGGAGGCCCAAAGACGAAAGATCCAGCTCGAGGCCTGAATGTGGGCAGGATTTACATGAACCTAAACTTTCACAGAATATGGAGGTATTTGGTAGGAAACTGAATGGATGGGCCCTAAATCAAAGAGAAAAAAAGAAAAGTAGGGTATTTCGATCCAGCCAATGGTGTCAGCACTGCCCTGATTTTATAGACTGGAAGCAATATTCCACAGTGAGATAAGAAAGTAAAGGAGGATTTTAACTACCTCCACTTTGACCTCAGTCTGTACTTTCTAAGTTCTTCTTTCCAGCTTCTCTCTTAACTCAGGCAAAAGACCCCATGGGTAACATCCCATGATGGGGACCCAAACAACCCCCTCAAGCAATAAGGATGGCCTGAAGCAGCAAGACCCTGCATGAGTGGCGATGACCTGACCTTCACTGCCCACCTCATGTACCCACTGACCCGTGTCCCACATTTTCCTTAGATAAACCTACATTTTCTGAAATATTTTCAGTGCTTTGGAGACAGTTTTTGAGACATGAGTCCGCCCTCTTCAGGCACTGGCCTCACTCAAATCAATTCCTTTCTTGTTTCACCACCGCTGGTCTCTTCAGCGAGTGGCTGAACCACGTCTGTCTGGGACCCCTGGAGCCGGGTGGCCACGGTTTTGGCGAGCCAGCCAGGAACTATACTTCTGACTGGTCCCCCTGCGGGCCTCCCCAGGATAGAGCACTTGGCCACAGCAGAGCGCCAGGCAGGGCACATTGGTCTAGTTCCTGAGCCAGTGGCTGTGACAGGTCAGAGTCAGCTACTCCTGGCTAGGAGATCCCGGGCAGGGAGGACAGGAAGGAAGTCCTCTGCGGCTGCCAAAACCTGTTTCGTTTCGAGGACTGTCTTTCTTTCCCTGAACTGGCATCAACAGCCTTAACTGCATTTGGTGAAACAGAGAAACGACTCAGAAGTAGTAGCAGACCCCAAAGATTTGGCTCCTGGTAAGTTCCCCTGATAAATGCACATCACATCCCGTCCTTGTCCTCCGGTTCCCTGCTGTTGGGTGCTTCTGAACTACTCGTTTCGGGTTTTCGTAACCCATTTGCTCAGGCTTGTGTAGCCTGAGTAATGGCATGAGCCATTTTATTTCAGGAAGTTACCACTGGAAAAAGGAATGGATGAGAGGTAAATGGGAAGCCAGGGTTCGCATACGGGGAGATCTCTGTTGGGAGTTTGTGTGTACAAGACAGGGAATGCTAACTCTTATCCCCTCCCAGAGCCCCCTAGAGAAAATATTGGTTGATTGGTCTCCTTTCAGTTATAAACCTATGACTAAGAAGAAAATGAATTTTCATTGTAACACTGCCTGACAAAGGAGTATGTTAAACTCAGAGGAAAGATGACCACTGAATGGCTCTCGGACTCCTTCCTCCCATTTGGTTGCCTCTGAACAGGGGGTTTTGGCTTGGCTCTCTTAGCTTGTCTAGGAAGCTGTGTGGTTCAGTCGATGAATATCCCCCACTCTGGGGGGAAGAATAAATGCTAACAGGTACTCTGGGCTTCATGCAGTCACAGTTGTGTTGCTTCTGTGTTCTTTCTGAACCTTTGCCCAGGAAGATGGCAAATATTCCTTCTGCTCCCAAAGGAAGTCCATTGGGACATATTGCGAACTGATGGTACAGAGCACTGAAAAGCAACTCGAGAAAATTTAAGGCTCTTTTGCAGGAGGGAGAGACAGGACATGGAGATAAAGGAATGTTAGTCCAAACTTTGAATTGACCATCAGCCTTGCTGGGGGCACCCTTACACCCCCGCCTCTGCCTTCCCCTCCTCCGTCTCTGTAGCCTCACCCCCCCCGGGCAGTTCATGTGGACAGCTCCTATCCCGTCCTTGGTGCCTCCAGGCCACTGGCCCCGCTCCTCCTATCCTCACTATCGAGGAACAAAGAGCACCCCAAGCTGTTGAGCTACCTCCTTATGAGGTTCACGACCCCAAATCAACACGAAGGGGTCCTGAGGCTCCCCCAGACTTAAACTGCCCACTTCAGGTTTTTCCACAGGAGCCCCAAGTAAAATTGATGGTGGGGAAAAAACTGATTAACTTTTTAGTGGACTTAGATACAACATATTGGGTATTAAAGCTAATTCAAGATTGTCAGCTTAATTAAAACAGACATGTCTTTAGAGTTATTAGCATTAAATATAAAACTTTTATTCCACCAAGGCTTACTGAAGGTCACATTTTACACCAAGGTTTACTAAAGGTTATCTCTACTGCAATCTGTCAGGATAAAAGAAGACTTAAAATGATGGTTGATTTGATCTGTCTCATTAAGTTTTCATGGGTAATTGTTAAGAGCAAGTAGCTTGAATTAAAAAAAAAAAAAGGTGTACAGCTTTCAGAATCTTTGTTAACCTGAAACTTTGAAGTTTTGCTCGGTTAAATGATATATTGGTTTGAACTCACCGGATATCGATGTCTTTTCCAAGTTAAATAAAGTACTGAAACCTTCATTACTGAACATAGGTTTATCTGCTTTGGGGTTCTTGTGATAGAGAAACTAAAGATAAATTTGGGTCTGCCAGCAAACACATTTTATGCTTAGTCAAAAGTCTATATTATGGAAAAACACATGTTTCCAGAAATTATGAAATATATTCATAAATTTCCAATCTAAAGAATTCTGATGTAGCAGTTCACAGTTGCTTACTACCTAGTTTTTACTAGAAATTAAGGTTTCTAAGCATCAAGAATTCTGATAAATCTAACTGAGACTGTTAGAAATAAGGGAAGCTACTCTGTATGCAAGGAAAATAAGATGTATTTTTGATAAGAAAGGTATGAGGAATGGGAATACACTTTTGTTGAGGAAAAAGAAAGTAGTTTTGTCCTAAAATGGGACTGGTTATTTAGAGAGAGAAGGCTTAGGACAAAATCTGAATGAAAAAGAAAGTTGTAAAAGATTTGTGAAGGGGAATCTTTGGAAAAGAATTTTATGCATGGTCAAGACTAACACTGGAATGAATGAGTTTTAAAAGTACACCCGTATAAGACTGAGATTTAGCTTTTCTGTCTGTTAAAAAAATAAAGTTTTCTTGGATTGTTGGTCTGCTCTTGTAAGAAATTGTAAACAAAGTTCTTGTTTTTTTATCTGATCAGAAAACCAAAATTTCTATGTCTTGTCTTTTTTAGGTCTTTGATTACTTAAGAAAGTTAAAGCTTCTCAATATTAAAGGAGCTAAGTTTTGCTCACAACTATGTAACTTTCTCATTACCACCTTGATTACACAGATAATAAAATGCTGTTTTATAATGATCTGTAACCCTATTTAGGTATGTGCTTGAAAACCTTCTGAGGTTTTTACAAACTTCCCAAGATTCAAATTCTAAACAAAGTCTTCTTGACCAAGTAGGCTTATTTGTTAAGTTACATGGTAGTTAAGTTAGATGGGAAGCACTGTCAAAAAAATGATGATAAACTTCCTTAGGTTTTTATTGTATGGGTAAATGCTTTAGCTGTTCTAGAAATTATATGAAATCCCTGAAGTTTTAGTATGTCCTGGTATGTGGCTGGAATGGGCAAAATCACTCCTCAAAAGCCGGCGCTTACCCTACTGCATGGTAGGTTAGCTGAGGACTTGTGGAAATAAGGCCCTCCCTTCCTTATGATGGGATTGGACAATTCACCTACAGAGGCCCGTATCTCCTGGGAGGTCTACCACCTGCCAGTGATTCCTCATAATTGGGATATTGTTAAAGTTAGACATTGGGTAAAGACGGCTTCTTGATGATTTTATCCCTCAGCCATATGTACGTCCCAGAAGCCACCTTTGATGATGTAGAATTATAAGTAGAGGCTTTAGCCATACAGTGGCCATCTTTAACCAAACTCAGCATGCAGTCACTCTGCGGAATGATGAAACCACACGAATTCAAAAAGCAGTCCCTCAAAACCAGATGGCCCTTGATATTTTGACTGCAGCCCAAGGAAGAACCTGTGCTCTCATTAAAACAGAATGTTGTATATATATTCCAAATTACTCAAAGAATGTGTCTGAAGCCATGAAAGATTCAAGTAAACACATCAGTGCTATAGATGGTTCTAGATCCTTTTAGCAGTTGACTAAATTCGATTCTTTCCAAATGGAAACAGCATGGCTGTTTCTTATCCTTTATGTTTCTGGCCTTTTTTTTGGTTGTGGTTTGACTTTTTATATTTGTCAAGCAGGAGCTCATGCCATTCATAGCAGCATAGAGATACCTTACTGTGTATCTCAGGACAGACTCAAGAAATGAAATTCTCCCACACTGTCAAAATCTTCCATTTCAAAATCCCTATGTCATCCCTGGTCAGTAGGAAGTAGCTACAGAAGAAATGACTATTGTTTCTTTTCTCTCCATAGAAATGGAATGGTGTTTTGACAGTGGGGATCTGAAAGAGGACTTCACCTCCTTTTTTTTTTTTTTTTTTTTAAAGTAGGCTCCATGCCAAGCATGGAGCCCAGGGTGGGGCTTGAACTCACACCCTGAGATCAAGACCTGAGCTGAGATCAAGAGTCGGTCACTTAATGACTGAGCCACTCAAGTCCCCCAACTTTACCTCATTTTGCCCTATCTTTTAAACTTTTTTAAAAAAGATGTATTTATTTTTTTTAAGATATTTATTTATTTATTTGAGATAGAGAGCACGAGCCAGGGGAAGCAGCAGAGGCAGAGGGAGAAGCAGGCTGCCCACTGAGCAGGGAGCCCAATGCGGGACTTGATCCCAGGACCCTGGGATTGTGACCTGAGCCGAAGGCATACGCTCAACCGACTGAGCCACCCAGGTGCCCTATTTATTTATTTGAGAGAGAGAGAGAGTGTGTGTGTGCACAAATGGGGGAAGGGGCAGAGGGAGAGACAGAATCTCAAGCAGATTCCCTGCTGAGCCTGGAGCCCGATGTGGGGCTTGATCCCATGACCCTGAGATTATGACTTGAGCCAAAATCAAGAGTTGGACGCTCAACCGACTGAGCCACCCAGGCGCGCCTAAACTCATCTTTTAACTCAGGCAAAAGACCCTCAGGTAAAGCATTCCATGATGGAAACCCAAACTACCCCTCAAGCAATAATGACTGCCCTGAGACCAGCAAGACCCCAGGTGACTGACCCTAAGACCATGATCGACCTGTGCTGCACACCTGCATGTACCCACTGACCTATGTCCCCAGTTTTTCTTATATAAACCTAGAAGTATTTTCAGCACTTTGGAGACAGTCTTTGAGATGTTAGTTCACTGTCTCCCCAGTGTAGGCCTCACTGAAATAAATTCCTTTCTTGTTTCACCACCACTCTCTCTCTGCTTCTGGATTTTGTCAGTGGTAAGTGGCCAAATCTGGTCTGTTTGGGATTCACGGAGCCAGGTGCTCTTGCACCGGTGGGCTCCAGTTACAGAAGGTTCCGGTCTTGAAGTATTTAGGTATGAATCTGCTCCACAACTCAGTAGCTGCATGAGCAGCTTGGGCAAAGTAACTCAGTTCTCCTCCTTGTGCTTCAGTTTCTTCTTCTGTGGGGATAACACAAGTATTTACCTCACACTCATGGTGAGGACGGGATGAAATAATACATGCATAGCCCTTAACTCAATGCAGGGCACTCAATATATATATGGGTTACTGTTATTACACAGGAGAGAGGAAGGATAGGACCCACTTGAGAAAAGATAAAATTTAAAAACTCAGCTAGAGCTGTCTGAAAGCAGTTAGGAATAGCAGAGGGTAATGAAACATTATAGTTAGATTTTACTGGTAGAAAAATCTAAGTAGTAAAAAGGGATATTTTGTTGTCACTGAAGTAATGCAATTAATTATTTACTTAAGATTGGAACACTCCAAAGAGTAAGGAAACACAAGTGGGGGAGAAGCACATAGCAAAGGAACTGGAAAACTCACTGGCCATACCACCTGGAAGGGTCAACATTTAGCATTTCCAGTTTAGGACTATCTTGAGGGCAACCCTCCTGTTGGGAGACAGAGGGGAAATCTCTGAGAACCAGGCCTCAGAAACTTAAGGAATTCCAAGCAGGAGACAGAGAAAGAACAGTCACTGCAGTATGAGTGACATCACAGGGAAAGAAAAAGAAAGAAAGGAAAGAAAGAAAGAAAGGAAAGAAAGGAAGGAAGAAAGGAAGAAAGGAAGAAAGGAAGAAAGGAAGAAAGGAAGAAAGGAAGAAAGAAAGAAAGAAAGAAAGAAAGAAAGAAAGAAAGAAAGAAAGAAAGAAGAAAGAAAGAAAGAAAGAAAGAAAGAAAGAAAGAAAGAAAAGAAAGAAAGAAAGAAAGAAAGAAAGAGAAAGAAAGAAAGAGAAAGAAAGGAAGGAAGAAAGAAAAGAAAAGAAAATAAAAGGCTATAGGATCCTGCTGGGAATGTAAAAATATAGTGAGAAGAGCAAGCAGCGGTTTGTCTGTCAGAAAGTAAAGCATGAGGCCCACGGGACAGAATCCATATTGAATCCAGAATCAGGTGCCAGGACCCCGAAGATCAATGGGCAAAGGGGATTTAGGGCAACTTAAATGCATACAATTAAATTAACCTCTTCACTGAAGATTTCACAGCCAGATGAATTTTAGTTCAGTGACTGTGGACCCAAACAACTAGCATTTATAGAAAATAGCAGTCAAAATACCTGGGATCACCTGTGATTTGGGGCTGACAATGGAATATTGTGATACATATTTCCAGGAGCATGACTTTACCAAAAGGTAGTCTAGATGGTACTGTGGTATTCTGTCCTGATAACTCTTTAAAACTTCAAGTAGGGGACATGAGAGTTAGGGTTCCATCACTCAATTTTGAGGAGGCTGATTAAGATATGCCAGTGACGAATGGCAAATTGTATCTGTGACAGGAGTCTAAAGCTTTGGGGAGTTCTCGCTCCACTCTGGTGGGGTAAGCACACTATAGCCTGTCTCCCACACTGAGCACAATTAAAACCTTGGGCAGCACACAAAAAGCAACAACCTGGGGACTCTGAAAAGCAAACAAAAGCAGGCAGAGTACAGAAGGATGTCATATCTGGAGAGGTGACCCCCAAAGGGATTAAGTTTCCCTGTTTACTTTTCTTGGTTCTTAGGCTTTGCCCAGAGGACGAATCTCCACTCAGAGCTGGCAGTGGAGTGTGCTAAGATTCCACAAAAGTTGTGGGCTCACCCCTAAGCTGTGCATAAGTGAGATGAACCCAAAGCAGCATAGCTAAGGTTTAAACACTGTGTAAGTGTCTGGCTAACACAAATGTCACAGGCAAGAAATACACCCAAAGCAGCATAGCAAAGACTTGTAAACTGAACTGAGGCAAACAGAATAAGCCTAATCAGGTTGACAGCCTGCTAAAAAATTTAACATTTTCCAGAGGAATATAATAAGATCCAATGTCTGTACAAAATAATGTTCAAAATGTCTAGGATACAGAACAAAATTATTCAATGCACAAAGATGATGGATTCTCAAAAAAAAAAAAAAAAAATACAATCGACAGATGCCAACCACAAGATGAGCCTAACATTGGAATTATCCAAAACAATAAAGAAGTTATCTTAACTAAGCTTCATGAGGCAAAACTAGACACACAGGAAATGAATGTAAAAATCAAGTTATTACTTGAACTTAATAAACAAAAACTATGAAAAAAACTGGTAATTTCACAATTGAAAAAAGATACAATATCTGAAAGATAATTATTTGGTCAGTGGGCAACATAGCAACACAGTGATAATGAAGAAAAGAGTCAGAGATCTTGAAGACAGACCAAAAGAAATTGTCAAATTTGAAAAACAAAAACACTAGAAAAAAATATAATCAGAGCCTCAGGATCCTGTGAGACAATACTAAAGGGTCTAATACATGTGCTATTGCAGTCCCAGAAGTAGAGGGGAAAGAGGTTAGGGGGAAAAAAAAAAAAAAACTTTGAAAAAAATAATGGCCAAAATTTCCCAAAATTTGGTTAAAGTCATAAATTTATAGATTTCAGATGTTCAGTAAATCCAGGCACATTAAACTCAAAACACAAATAGATACATCATAATCCAACTGCTGAAAATCAGAGATTAAAAAAAACCCTCAAAATCACATACAGAGGTAAAGCAAAAAAGTCATCGATATATTAAAATCAAATAAAAAAAAGAGACAACTCAAAAGAAGGCAGGAAGGAACAGACAAACAAAATACAGAGGGACAAAAAGAAAACAAATAGTAGACCTAAAATAAAAATAACAGACCTAAATTCAACCATATCAGTAGTTTATATTAAATATAAATGGTCCAAACATACCAATTAAAGATGAAGATTATCCTACTGGTTAACTACAACACCACCCAAGACTATGCTAGCTGTAAAAAACAAACAAACCCACTTTAATAATAAACACATAGATGGGTTAAAATAAAAGGACAGGAAAAGATATACCATGCAAACAATAAGCAAAGGAAAACTTAAGTGGCTATCTTATATATCACACAAAGCAGACTTGAGAACAATGAATATTACCAGGGATAAAAAAGGACATTACATAACAAGAAGCTCAATTCATTAAGAAAACATAATACTCCTAAATGTACATATACTTAACAACAGAGCTTCTAAACATCTTAAGTAAAAGCTGACTGATGTGAAAAGAGAAACAGACAAATCTACAATTATAGAGAATTTAACACTCCACTCCTCTCTCAAAAATTAACACACAAGTAGAAAAAATTTAAGTAAGAATATGAAAGACCTAAATAACATTATCAACCAACTTGACTTAAATAACATACACCAAACACTCCATCCAACAACAGCAGACTACACATTCTTTTTAAGTGCACACAGAACACCCAATGACATGCACCATATTCTGGGCCAAAAAAAAAAAAAAAAAATCTGATAAATTTAAAAGAATTGAAATCATACAAAGCATACTGTTTGACCATAACAAAATTAAACAAGAAATCAATAACAGAAAGATATGTGGATAATCCTCAAGTATTTGGAAATTAAAGAACACATTTTAAACAACTTGTGGATCAAAGAAATCACAAAGGAAATTCTGATTTGAGTGATATGTTATAAAGATACAACACATCAAAATTTGTAGGTTGCAGTGCTTAGAGGGAAATTTAAATTTATGCCTAACAGGGGCACCTGGGTGGCTCAGTTGTTAAGCGTCTGCCTTTGGCTCAGGTCATGATCCCAGGGTCCTGGGATAGAGCCCCACATCAGGCTCCCTGCTCCACAGGAAGCCTGCTGCTCCCTCTCCCACTCCCCCTGCTTGTGTTCTCTCTCTCGCTGTGTCTCTGTCAAATAAATAAATAAAATCTTAAAAAAAAAATTATACCTAACAATACTTAAATTTTTAAAAAAGTGTTTCTAGTCAATAGTCTAATATTCAACTTTATAAAACTAGAAAAAAAGAAAAATAAGTCCAAAGTAAGCAGAGGAAGGAAATAATAAAGAACACAAATAAATAAAATTGAGAAAAGAAAATTTAAATATATAAGTGGTGTTATAAAAGATCAATAAATTAGAAAAAGACATAGGCAGGTAGACTCTACAAAGGCCAGCAATGATCCCCACCCTCTTGTTTTTCACATCTTTGTGCAATTCCCTCTCCTTGATTGTGGGCAAAACCTGTGATTTGCTTCTAACCAACAGAATATGGGATGTTCTGTTCTTCTGCCTTCTCAGTTTATACGCTCTGATGAAGCAAGCTACCACACTGCAGAGGCCCACATGACAAGGAATTGAGGGTAGATTATGAACTTTGCCAACAAGCACATGGTTTTGAAAGTAGATCCTTTATCAGTCTAGTATTCAAACTGAGACGCCTACCTCTGGCCAAGACTTGAGTGCAGCCTTATGAGAGATCCTGAAGCAGAGGACCCAGCTAAGTCATGCCCAAACTCTCCAAATTCTGACCTGCAGAAACTTTCAGATAATAAGTATATGCTATTTTAAAGTCACTAAGTTTGTAGTAAACTAGCTATGAATATACAGATTATGAAGACTTAAACTTTGACTCTTACATAATTCACACAAGAATTAACTCTACGAACTTGTTATGCAGCAATACGTACGTACCTGATCTAAGAGTGAAGACACAAATTACCAATAACAAGAATGAAAGTGGAGACATTACTACAGACCTTACAGAGAGTTAAATGATAATAAGGGAATATTATGAACAACTTTATGCTTATACAATTGGCAACTTAGATGAAACGGACAAATTCAAAGACACAAACTGCCAAAGCTTGTTGAATAGTCTTGTCTGTGTATGTGTGTGTGTGTGTATAAAGGTACAAAGATGCACTCTCTCACATGTTCTCTCCCTCTCCCCCTTCCTCCTCTCTTCTTCAGTTTGTTTTAAAGAAATTAAGTATGTAGTTAAAAACCTCCCAAAAAAGATGCCACAGCGTGGTTTTGCTGTGTAATTCTATGAAACATTTTAAAGGAAAACAATACTAATTCTACACAAGCTCTCCAGAAAAGTGAAGAGGAGAAAACACTCCCCAACACATTTATGAATATGGCATTACCTTGATACAAAAACAAACAAAAAACATTATAAGAAAACTACAGACCAGCAAATTGAATCTAGTACTGTGCAAAAGGCTAATACATTATGCAAAGCTCATTGAACACACAAAAATCAATTGATGCAGGGGTGCCTGGATGGTTCAGTCAGTTAAGCGTCTGCCTACAGCTCAGGTCATGAGACTGGGGTCCTGGGATCAAGCCCCGCATCAGGCTCCCTGCTCAGTGGGGAGCCTGCTTCTCCTTCTCCCTCTGCCTCCCCACCTTGTACTCTCTCTCTTTCGTTCTATCTCAAATAAATACAATCTTTAAAAAAAAAATCAATCAATGCAATTCACCATTTCAACAGATCAAATAAGAAAAACCATATAATCATCTCAATAGATGCAGAAAAACATTCACTTGACAAAATTCAACATCAATTCATGACAAATACTCTCAGCAAACTAATAATAGAAGGGTATTTTCTTAACCTGGTAAAGGGCACCTACAAAAAAACCTACAGCTAATATCATACTTCGTGGTGAAAGACTGAATACTTTCTCCCTAAGACTGAGAACAAAGCAAAGATGTTCTCACCACTCCCATTTATTTATCATCATACTGGAGAGCCTACAGTGAGGAGAGAATACAATATGAATATAAAATAAAACGCCTATAAAAAAGAAATAAAAATTATCTCTGGTCACAGATAACAAGATTAGCTACATAAAAAAATTCAAGGCATCCACAAAAAAGATACTAGGAATTTCCTTAAAGAACTATAGGGAGGGATGATGACATCTGTATATAGTACCATTTAACAGAACTGCATGGCTATTTCTAACCTGTATGAGATCAGCATTCCCCTATCCCCTTTTCCTTTGGAAGATTCTAGAGAGTGAGTATTTCTTTTTCATAACTGTGACTATGATTTGCTTTTATTCTTCCCTGCATTACTACTCAGTTATCTTCATCTATCTTCCCTTCCTCACCCCCGAGGTTAGCGTCTACAGGAAAGAAAAAAAAGAGCAAAGTTTATTCTACTTTCCTCTTTCAATTAGATCCCCTCAGGGAAACCAAAAGTAGCACAGTCATAATAGTAACTTCTTGGCTACAGAGAGTCATCTAGATTTAAGGGGAACCGGGAAATCATGCTATCTTTGCCTTTTTATCACAAGGTGAGTCTCTCTCTTCGGGTGAGAAGCAGACCTTCGCTGAAGAGCAGAAGATGCAAGGGGATGGAAGAGATGATGCTAAGATGGGTGCTGGGAGGGACAATGGGGTACAACAGGAACAGGAGGTCCAAGTAGCCCCCATGAGGCACAAAAGGATTTAGAACGGGGAATGCTTATACTCTCATTAGCCCAATTCTATGGGGACTGGAAGCCGGGTCATTGCAGGCTCTACAGTAAACATAGAAATCGACGGAGAATATTCCTCCAGGTGGGGTTTGGGGAGGCTTTCATACACACAGATTAGAAGAAGGAGACACTGTTAGTAAGGGAAACTCTGAAGTATATGTTTTTCTAAATAATGCCAACAATGTGAACATCTGATGATGCTAGGGGCCACTTCCAGTGTCACTGGGTGTGAGAAACTGCATCATTTCCCACACATCGCCACCATCCATGTGCTGTAACCTTTCAAAGGACGCCATGTCAATAGAAAGGGTGGTTCTTTAGCTTTTCCACTTATTCTCATCCCCATAATGGTCATCTTCAGTTCATAAAGGAATAATCAAGAAGAGACAAGCTCCTTTATTCCTCTTTCTCCCTCCCAAATCATTGGTTTTGATCCTTGGACCTTAATTACCTGTCACCAAATTTTTAAAGAAATGTAAACGAGGGCACCTGGGTCGCTCAGTGGGTTAAGCATCTGCCTTCCACTCAAGTAATGTTCCCTGGGTCCTAGGATTGAGTCCTGCATTGGGCTCCCTGCTCAGCGGGGAGTCTGCTTCTCCCTCTCCCTCTGCCTCTGCCCCTGCTCATGCTCTCTCTTAAATAAATAAAAACCTTTAAAAAGAAATATGAACGAGGATGAGGTGGATGGAGGTCGTGATTGCACATGTCTGTGAAGGCTGGACAAGACAAATGCTAGAACGTGAATATGAGTCAAACCAGCCAATGTCTGTGGAAATCACCACATATATTAACTACTTTAAGCAGTTTCATTAACTGACTCTCCAGCTGTAAATATCCTAGAACTCTGCTGAAATAGTTTATTTCACTTAAGACCTAAATGCTCTAAGAAGCTTCTACCATAGCTACTGCCTCGAAATGATTTAAAAGAAACTTGTGTTATATTAAAAAAGTATTTGTTTCTATTATTTAGTTACCCCAATTTACTTAATACATTGTGATGTGTTTGCTATCCCCCCTCACAGAGATCCCACTCAAACGTCAATACCATTCTCCACATATCTCTTAAGTCTCATGAATGTCATATGGATACAAAAGACTGAAAATGTCATTGTAGAGACCACACAAAAGGTATTCAAAAATGAGATTTTCTTTGGCTTGAAATCATCAAGCACCATGCTCTTTGAAGTTAAATACTTCCTACCTCACTTGTTTCGTCAGAATTAACACAAAAGGCACACTTACCAACCAGAACGACAAGTCTGTATTTTTCGTTCGTTTGCCGCCGATACGGTGTCACTTCCTCATATGTGGGTACATCAGCTGTGTCGTACTGGTCACTCTTCTTGCATTCATACATGGACTTATTTGTTTTCTTATCTTTTCTACTAAGACGGAAACTTCTCCTAAACCCAGCTGCAAAAAAACATATATATATATATATTTAGTAATAAGAACTAAAGAAAGAAACCCCCCAAAACCAACAATTAAAAAACCTTCAAAGTTGGATTGGATTTTACGAACCCAAATATTGTCACAGTACATTTAGTAAAACACCTACATACTACACAATTTCATTAAAACAACCATTTACAAGAGAATCTTTGAACATTTATTTTTATAGTTATATTAATATATATTTTATTTGGTTCCAAACCATAAAGAATTATTCTCTGAATTCAAAGAGTAAAATAACCGCATAATAAAGCAAAATAAGTTGGAAATCACAGTTTATCATGGACTGATTGAACACAGTTGATAAAAAGTTAAAAGCACTGTAGAAACATTTAAAATATAAATGCTGAATTCTCTCATTCATAAATACTAGAATATTTTATATTGTATTGTAAGCACAACCTAACAACATACCTGTGGCACAGACAAGCATCTATTCTTAAACAAAAAGGAAACTAAATTAGGGAGAGCTCAGTTTCAAACATGCCAAACATGGATCAGGCCAACAGAAGAGCAAGTTCTTTGGCTTTTATGAGACTCCAGTGTGGGTTGGGGGTGGGGGGCATAAATGATCAAGTCCAGGTTCTTGTTCTCCTATGGAAAAGTCCATGGCTTTACACTTTGAAGCCTACTGAATTTTGGAAATAAGATTCATAGTCTCACGTGTATAGTCTTATCAACACATCATATGATCTTTTCCTAAAATAACTGTACAAGTACTTCAATAAATTTAAATGCTTAAAGCTCACAGCTGTCATTTAACACATGGGCTTAAAAAGCTGAGGCAAAGGTTCTTTTTTCCCGTCAACCCCCATTTCATTCGGCTTGCTCTTCATGTTGTTGCACTGTTTGGGATTTATTTCCTTTCTAGTGATGTTTATCACACACAGTATGATTTCATCCATATATACACACAGTATGAATTCGGTAAGATGGGCAATCAATTTTCGACCTAACCAACCCTCAAAATCCAGACTTTAAGGAAAACTGTTCTGGTTATTGAAACATTATATACATTCATATCAGCACCATGGTACAAAGCAAAATGCAAGTACATTTTTAAGTATATAAAAATATATTCTCTTGGAAAAGCATTTTTTTTTTCTTTTGGAAAAGAATGTAGATCAACTGTGATAAGTGGTAAAAAAATTTTAAATAGACGTATTTTATTAAAAAAATGCAAGAATGTACCTCTGAAACAAATAACACATTATATGTTAAAAAAAAAAAAAAGCAGGAAGGGAAAAATGAAGAGGGGGAAATCGGAGGGGGAGACGAAACCATGAGAGACTATGGACTCTCAGAAACAAACAGGGTTCTAGAGGGGAGCGGGGTGGGGGGATGGGTTAGCCTGGCGATGGGTATTAAAGAGGGCACATATTGAATGGAGCACTGGGTGTTATACGCAAACAATGAATCATGGAACACTACACCAAAAACTAATGATGTAATGTATGGTGATTAACATAACATAATAAAATAATTTTAAAAAGTCAAAAAAATGCAAGAATATTAAAACTGATCTGTGTGAATTTTAGGGGCCAAAATGAAAAAAAATACTACTACTGCATTTAAGAAATTAACAGGATTCAAAATAAAGGCCAATATTAAAAACAATTATCAGTAACCATGGAGTTATAGCACTCACCTTATGGATTCACAGTTTAATAAAAATCAGCCAAGATACTAAGAAGAGGGTGATACAAGGTTCATCTGACAATAGAATTTTGTGGCCCACCACGAGTATTCTGATTTTGAGCAGGTACGCAGATTATTTGAGGGAAAAGATTTACAAAGGATTTGAGACGAGAGTTCATCACTCTAAAGCTCTCGTATTGAAGGCAGAAGGCAAAGAGGAAAAGGAAAACAGGCCAAGGAATAAAACACTGATATCTCTCCAAGAAGGACGAGATTCAGAGGAAGCAAATGGGGACTGTGCCCGCCTGGCCCTAGGATGAAGAAGTGTCAATTCATAAACCACTCAGGCAGGCAGAGTTCAAACTTCTATATAAAGGGTCAGAGGGAAGCTGTTTATTATTATTTCTCTTGTGTTTTTTGGGATATTGGGAAAGACTCACGAGAATGCCAGAAAAGGGTTCCCCTACATGGGAGTCCTCACAACGCCAACCCAGAAGTGGGGGGATCCTTACAACCACTCCTAGTGCTTGAACGCGTGCTTCTCAGACAACTCTCTCTTACCAATCTGCATCAGTGATGCCATCCCAAGCCCACCCCAGCTCTGTCACCTGTAACGGCTGGCCTACTCCGGAATCCATCATAAGATGGCTTCCGGTTTGGCACAAAAATTACACATTAGCTATTCTAACTCTCCGATGCTGGTATTTCAGAGTGTTCAAATTTCAGGTTCCCACGGTTCTTGTCTCATGGAAGGCAATTATAGGATAAGCAGGTAGAACTGGAAATTTCCTCACGGTTATTCTTTTCATGGAGGGAGGGTTTTCCTCAAGTCACTACAAACTTATGGCCCAGGAATGAATCTAACCAGGATAGAAATATTTCATCCAAAGCAAATGAAGTCCAAAAGTAAAAACCTGAAAAATTTCTGAGCCACGAATCCCAGCTAAATCCTGAATTTCAGTGCAAGTGTACCTAATTGAGTTTTTTTTTTTTACAATTAACTTAAGTTTTTGCTTTCATTAAAAACGAAGAGATGGTGGGGAAAAGAGTGAAGGTAATCAGATGTCTGATGTGAGGTTGTCTGGACATCAAAGATGGGGACCATGGCCCATAGGATGGTTTGGTGGTATTTGTTGTCCAGTGCTTGGTACAGAATAGGTGCTTGATAAAAGTTTTATAAATTCAAGTAATTTAAAAAGGCCAGAACAAAACCCTACTTCACCTCTCTTTCATTATCTTACTGTAAATTTCAACAAAGAAAGCAGGGCACATTTGGTATTTTCACCAGAGAAAATTCTAAGAGGCAGGCCTAATGACAAAACACAGCATACACAAAGGCACAGACCTGGAAGGAACTCTGCAGACCCTCCTGGCCCGCGACATCCTTGCTCCCGGCCACACGAATGGCACAGATGTCACACACCTGCCCATGCACCGTGACACGGTCCTGATCTCATTCACGTCACTATTCCAGGTGGCAATGACTGAGCAACTAGAATTCCCACAGGCTGTGAAGTTTAAGTGTCCTGACCCAATACGCTCACTTACAAAACTAAGGAAAAATGGCCGATCACCACACCACGTCGATTAGAGCAGCAATACTGAGTGTTAAAAATTGAGGACCAGGGTGCCTGGGTGGCTCAGTTCGTTAAGTGACTGCCTTCGGCTCAGGTCACGGTCCCGGAATCCTGGGATCGAGTCCCGCATCGGGCTCCCTGCTCAGCGGGGAGCCTGCTTCTCCCTCTGACCCTCTCCCCTCTCATGCTGTTTCTCTCTCTTTCTCAAATAAATAAATAAAATCTTAAAAAAAAAAAAAAATCGAGGATCAGAGGCGCCTGGGTGGCTCAGTTGGTTAAGCATCCAGCTCTGGGTTTTGACTCAGGTCTGATCTGAGGGTCCCGGGATCCGGCCCTGCGTCAGGCTCTGCGCTCAGCGACGAGTCTGCTTGAGATTCTTTCCCCCTCCCTCTGCTCCTGCTCCCCCTCACGCGCTTGCTCTCTAAAATAAATAAAATCTTAAAAAAAATGTTGAGGACCAGAGGTGGCCAGGTCTGGGTTAGCGTCTAGATTCTGACACCAGCTGTATGATTTCGCCAACTTTTTATAAACTTCTCTAAGGCTCATTTCTCAACTTTAAAATGAGGATAAGAGTATCTACCTTACGTGGTTGTTAAGGATTAAACAAACAATTCACATAAAGCATCTGGCCCAGTACCTGGCATATGGTAAATACCTACAATTAGCTATAGATTAGTACTTGATTATGTCTCCAACTAACTGGAAGTACCTGGAAGGCAGGAATATATACCTCCTTGTATTCCCTCAGCATACAGTCTCGCAAGAAAGGGAAAAATAAGGGGCTTATTCCTAAGTGCTTAAATGGCTGTTATAAAAGAACAATATTTAAATATAAAGAATATTAACATTACAGCCAGATTTAAACGTTAAATATTAAAACCACCTATTAAAGTAGTAAAGCATTTTAATGAATCACAACAGAAAAATTTAGTATGCACTATCCTTTCACTTTTTTTTCTCCCCAGATACTCTAAGGATGTATGTTATTTCTGGTACCATATTTAAATTTAAAGAGCCTCCTTCCTTTTGTCTTCTTACTTATCATGACCATATACTCTCCTGATCCACAGATCCTGTTTACTTTCCATATTTATAGCACTCCATACACATAAGTACACAGGATAAAAAAAAAAAAATCCTCAACCCAGAGGAACCAATAAAGCCAGAACAGAGGATATGACAAAAGGCACAAAATTCAGAGTACTTGCTTGTGATGGTTTCTCAAACCAAAACAACAAAACAGGCTGTCTTCCTAGAATCTGTCCTCCACGGGAAGTCCGGGATGATAGCTCATTTGGCGTGCCGTTCAAGGCTCTGATTTTCAAACCTGGGTCACATAATGAGCTATGTGTCAGCACACACCTTGGTAAGTCTAAGCTTAAAGGAGACTTAACTCTGTGTCTGCAAGAGGCGATTTCTTCCCTTCAGCTTTTATGTGGTTCTCTTATTAAAAGGAAGATTCAAAACTGTATACTTACACTGAGCGTAAGCAAAGGGTTTGTTCAGGTAAATGTGAATAAATAACCCAGAACCTACTGAATCCCCATTCATTTTCAATGCACACGTCTTACCAAGAGCTGGCTTTAAAAGAAGGGAAAAGGAACGGTAACGAGGAATTTGGAGTAAGGGACAGTTTTACACAAAATATATTTTCCCTTATATTTCACATTTTTGTAATTTATAATTGGCTCAACATTTTTATGGACAGGGTTTTTCCAGTGAGCTTACCCACAGCTGTTAGAGATTTGTGTGTTTTAAAGGAACGACACGTTTACTTTACTACAACAGGAAAGTGACTCTACAGTAAGACTGCAGCTGCATGACCTGATCGCAAGGAGACACTTCTTATCTCATATTTTCCAGTAGAAATCATTTGTGATCACTTATTAACTTAGCATATAATTGCAAAGCTTTGTTTGAAGTATTTTTTACTATAGAGGGAAACACTTAAGTTGCTTAGTTTGTGCTCCTTATTTCAAGAAGATTGCAATAAACATCCTCAACATTCCCTTTATTCCATCTCATGGATTATTTCATTAGGATACATTGTCAGAAGCTAGATAGATCTTGTCCAAATGCTTCTCAGATCAGTGAATGCCAGTGTACATTTCCGCCAGCAGGAAGTACAATTACCCATATATCACACCAGCCTCTCATAAAGAGACTTCTAATTGCTCTGAAATCTTCAGTGATTTGACAAGTGAACAAATTATATGTTATTTCATCTTCACTGTTACAGGAGTTGACTTTTTTTCAAGTTTCACACCCATTTGCATTTCTTATTTCCGTTGTAAATTGTTGGTTAATTATTTTGACCACTTTCTCATTAGGGTCTTCATAAATATATACACATACATGTATCTTTTAAGTCACAGCCTTTGACCCTAATTTACTGCAAACACTTAAGATTTTAAATTTTCCATTTTGAAGAAATTTAAAATGTTTATGTAGTTGAGTCTGTGAGTTTCTTTTCTGATTTCTTCCACTGTTTTTAGGACTTTCCTATCCTTGGGTCTGATAAATACTCACCTATATTTTCTTAAGTTAAAAAAAAAATGGGTTGCATGGCTTTACACTTAGTTTTTTTTATCCCATCTGGAATTACTCAGCTATAATCATGAGATCAAGCTTGTGAGGTGAGGCTGTAACTTTATATTTTTCTAAGTAATTAACCAATGGTCCCCAAAATACTTACTGAACAATCCTTTCACTCCTTTATGTTGATACATACTTTGTATTAAAGTACCAGATGGCTTATTATTATGTCATGACCAAAAAAAAAAAGAAAGAGAAAGAAAAAAGAAAAACCCAAAAAGGTGATTCTTGGTCTGAGTTTAGAGAATTCTTATTGATGATATCAATACCAAAAAAATAGAAGTCATGATGGTGGTAGCTGATATAGATTGAGAACTTACTAGATAACAGACACCCCTTGAAGCCTTTATGTGGATTAATTCATTTACTTCGCACAGCAGCCCAATGAGGTAGGCAGAATACTACATGGGTTTAAGTGGCTCTTCTTTTAGTTAAATCAGTCAGTCAGAGAAAGACAAATACCGTATGATTTCACTCATATGTGGAATTTAAGAAAGGAAACAGATGAACATGGTGGCGGCAGGGGGGTGGGAAGAGAGGCAAACCATAAAACAGACTCTTAAGGATAGAGAACAAACTGAGTATTAAGGGGGGGGGGGTGGGGGGGGGGTGGGTATTAAGGAGGGCACTTGTGATGAGCACCAGGTGTTATATATATAAGTGATGAATCACTAAATTCTACACCTGAAACTTAATACTGCACTATATGTTAACTAACTGGAATTTAAATAAAAATCTGAAACAAAACAAAACAAAACAAAAAACAAGATTACCAAGGCTGTGGTTGAAATACTACATGATGAAAGAAAGAAGCAAGTTTGAAATGTTACTCCAAATATATAGATGTATAATAGAAAAAGTGATGAGCCTTCTGTTACTTTATGCAATAAGTAAACGGGAAAAAATGAAGGACCAGCAGTTCATTTTAGACTTTAACAATTATAAGCTCTTTTCTGTTGGAGACATTTTTTTTCAGATATAATTAAATACATTTTGATACTCCTCTGTATTCAAGATGATGTGTAAAATATAAAAATATATACAATGGTGTCTCTGTCCTCCAAAAGCTCCCAATCTACTAGGGGACACAGAAATATTCCCAAATACTTATAATTTAAGGGGTTTTACAACACAGCCTCAGGACTAGAAACTAAGATTTTTAGCAAGTTCTCTAATTTGACACTGACCTATCTATTTCTATTTCACTTTTTTTTACTTAATAAAAAAAATTAAACTCAGGAAGTTGTGACTTGGTCATTTCATTAGGATACATTGTCAGAAGCTACCTGACTACATTTTATGCATACAACACCATTCATCCGAAGAGTATAAAGTTTAATGCCTAAACATGTAAATTAAGAGTCAGTTGTTATTAAAATAAGCTTCACACTGTAGGTAAGTATTAAACCTATCTATGCTATAATTTCAAATGTTAGTGATATTTTTTTTTAAAGATTTTATTTATTTATTTGAGAGAGGATGAGAGGAGAGAGAGAGCACATGAGAGGGGGGAGGGTCAGAGGGAGAAGCAGACTCCCTGCCGAGCAGGGAGCCCGATGCGGGACTCGATCCCGGGACTCCAGGATCATGACCTGAGCCGAAGGCAGTCGCTTAACCAACTGAGCCACCCAGGCGCCCGTTAGTGATATTTTTAACAGCAAAAACAAAAACAAAACCTGCAGTATCCAAAATATACGTAAGTATGGGAATAATGCAATACTTTTTCAAAGAAATGAGATTGAAGCTATTAAATTTATAATTCTAAAACTACACAGCACCATAAAATACATTTGATTATTGAAAAAAACTAGACAGAATACAATAGTCATACTTACTAGTTTTACTTTTTTACTAATAGAGAAGTTGGTATGGATACAAAATTGTGGAAGAAAATGCATGAAAACAGACAATGGTTGTGTTAGGGAGAGAGGGATGTGGGCAATTGTTATTCTATTTTTCAAACTTTCCGTAATGTTACATAATTTTAAAATTTGCAGCAAAAAAAGCCCACAAAACACAGAGTTCATAATATATGAACCAAACAAATGAAATCCACTACAGACAGCTGTCACATTAACACATAATACAAAATACATGTGCCTATGTCTCAGAGGCAGGGTCTAGTCTTCTATATTTTGAAATAATTATGGTAAAAGACTACATTTTTATATTCGTAAGAGTGAGAAACAGCCAATAAATTAAAATATTAAAATCTTTTTTTAAAAATCATAATGTTATTATATTCATTGGCTCCCATAAATAACTTTAGTGTGAATTTACAATGTAAATACTTATCATTTAATAGTCTTACTTTTTCATAAAACTTTAAGACATTTAAGATGGCATTTTATAAAAAAACACCTGATCATTTTATGACCAAACATGTCCATGAACATGAAAGGCCCTCCAACAGAGTCATCACCAATACTAACACAGCCCCAGAAATCACACATGTGAGCAAGTGAAGTGACATCTGCCTTTCTGTTAATTCAAAGAAAATAAATACGACTATGTTACCACCCACAATTTTCAAGTGGGACAGTCAATCTTTGGTTACATTTCTTTTATGTAACCAATTTGGTCTAAAAACATCAGATATTATATATTCTCAATGTTTTTAATAATAAGGAGCTTTTAAGGTTTAAGTTTTATAGATGTTTGTAGAATGGGAAAAGAAGCATCTCGGTGAAATTGTTTGAATCATAAAATAGCAATATTGATCGTAGCCACCTCAAAAGTTAAAGAGTTTTATGGAAGGATCCTCTCTAAAGTTCCAAAATTTTTAGAGAAATACATTTATTTGATACCAACACAATCAAGAAAACTGTTTACTTTCTTAAAAGGAGATAAAAATAAACATTTCAATTCTTTTTTCTCTCAAATACATGAAAATGTGGATTCTCTTTCTTTTTTCTTTAACTTAGGAGAACTACCAAACGTTGTGTGAAAATCATCTTTTGCATCTTAAAACGCTGGATTAATTTGACAAAGCTCATATTTAATAGTTCAACAGCTACCTTATTACAAGGAAGAAAATATTTTAAATGTAAATGAACTTTTTAAGAAGATTAAAAAACTTATGTGGACATTAATAAAAACTAAGCAGCTGGAAATTATTATACAGTGTTAGGCTCCTGCCAACAAAACATTGAAAATTTCCATTAAAATAAACATTTTTAATGTAATGCCAATGTTGCTGTAATGATATGTCATAACTGACATGTAAAAACTATGTAAACATGGTCCTAAGACAAAATTATTATTGAAATGATGCTTCCATAGGACACCAATCATAAAACTGTCCCAAAGACAATTGAGGATAATTAAGACCAAACAAGCAGACAAAAATCTTGGGAGGACGTTTAAACTGAAAAGAAACGCCAATATAAAACTATAAAAGTAACGGAGATCTGAAGAAGCTGGGTTAGTCAGCTTCTTGTATTCATCTTCTAAAACACTGTCACGGGGAAAAAAATCATCACAGACATAGGAACATTACCGCGGATTACATTAACCAACTTTACATATGCTAATTTTGTGTATAAAGTGGAACAAGCTTTTGAACAAACAAATATAAAATTAATCTCTGGAATGTTACAGGTTTCCAGTTGCTCTCAAAAAAACTTAAAGAAATGTTCAAATGCCATAAATACCCTTTAATCATTCAGCTCATCTCAAGCTAAAAATAAAAATAGAAACTCGAAGTGCCTAGTGAAATCATGGAAGCTAATATATCAATTTGCAATTTCCGAGAAAAAAACTACTTAGGTCTTAAAAAGTTTTCCGGATACCACTGACAATTTCTTTTTAAAGCACAGCGCAGGATTACCATAAAAAAGGAGAAACCATATGAGAACTTAATTTTCTGCCAGTCAGCTAATAAAGAAATTAGTTTTTACTTACACTTTCAAAATTATGAGAAAATACAGTATGCACACATAAAATTAAATATAAAAATACAGTTCTAAAAAGAGGGGAAAATTTTAAAATTTTAATATATTTTCTTAAGTTGAGTCTATGCAACCAAAAATTCTCCAAGCAGGAATGGTTTCTTTCTGTCAGAGAAAATATTTCCAAGTAGTATTCCAGACATGTTGAGATTATGCAGAGTTCTTGTTCAAGAAAGAACCTGTACCATTTTTAAAAGAATGCTTCTAAATGTTCTCTTTGTATAAATTTTACTTTTTGGAAGAATATTAAGGCAGTATATTTTGACATATCTGTACTTACCTATAAAACATTCTTTAATAAAATGGCTCAATAATAGAGCAAATGGGAATTTTTACTAGATTTATAAAATAGTGTAACTTGTTGAAAATCAATGGTGCTTACACACAGAAAGAAGAAAAAAGATTAGGAAAAAAACCCACAGAAGTGGAGATAGGTAAATAATAACATTTGAAAGAACAGCATATGGACAGTTTTGTTTATACTGAACTTTATGGTAAACACTTCAGTTAAATAGAAAGCAAAGTCTTAACTTACAGAAGTCCCAAAACTGATCTTGTTTTAAAAGAATGCATGAAGTACTCCAAGAAGGGCAGAAGTGGAGAAATTGGTGCGTTTTCGGGAAACCATTTGCAAGACGTTATGTTTGAAGACAGATGCCTGATAAGCAGGGCTTTGTTAACTGGTTATAACAAGATTGTGATAATGAATTAACCAGAGGAAAAACATTCTGTAATTCTTACCAATGTAAAAAAGAAAAGTAATTCTTCATATAAACTATTTTGTACTGCATGAGGAAAAAGGATTGAATCTCCAAAGCTAGCTATCCTACTACTGAGAAACAACTGCGGTATGGAAGCCAACGTACACGCACGCACACGCACGCCACGAACTCGCACACCATCCACCAAAGCTAAATGAAATTGTCAAGAGCTCATAAGAGGAAATGAATTATTCCCACTAATTTATATATTTATATAAATATAAATGGCTTGACAATCTTTATATAGATAGGCAGCCCTTGACTTACAGGGATTCAAATTTAAAAGGTCCAGTTTTTACACCTCGTATTTACAGCATACTATCAATTTATCTTCATATTATTGTCATAAAATTGTATGTAATTAACACAACTTACACTGCCCACTTGGTGAGCTTTTTCCTTCCTTCCAATAATAACAACCCAATCTCTTTTATTGATGAACAGACCCCTGAGAAATGCAGCATGCTACACATCAGTAAGAATCATACCAGTGTACATTCATATCAGTGATAGTCTTTAAAAAAAAAAAAAAGAGTCTTGTTTTCTTCTAAAAAAAATTATTGGAATATTATAATGTTACTTCTTTTGAAAGAGGCAAATTAGATCATTTTGACATGGGTTCTCAAAATTCTAATGGTCATGAGGTTAAGGGCTACTTATATATGCTGTTTCGTGCTTGATTTTATGCACATCAAAGAAAGTGAAAATCATCAAATGTATTCACTGAGCTACTGGTCTGATGTAGATCAATAGCAGTTGTCAATCTACTAGTAGACCCTGGGCAGCCCCATTTTTTTTTTGGTTCAAGGGTACTGTGCCTGCAGGGTAGATCACTACCCCTTTTCCTCTTCTTCTGTGGGCTCAGGAGATACAGAATGTGAAGGTGCATGAGGGGCAAGAGTAAGGTTCTAAAATAAGCCAGAGTCTCAGAAATTCTTCGTAACAGTCCTTGGGAAAGCCCTCATGAGAAGGCTAAATTTCTGGAAACTCCCTATTTTCCAGAGCTTTCCTAGAACTGGATAGGGTGTCATGTGCCGATGATAGATATAGACCTATCCTGTGTATGCGGATATTCTTTAAAATCAGTGGCACTACAATGTATCTGTAAAAATAGTGGTATCTATTGGAATTTGATGTATCCCAGGACATTATGGGTATTTGTATGATACGCAGTTAAGTGACTAAAATGTTACAAAACCATTTTTGTTGACTTGTACTGTTTAAATGACTTCTTTTTGTAAGAGAAGCAATTGATGTGAAAGACATTATCAAATCTCCCAAGAGTAAATATTTCTTCAATGCAGTAATTGACCACAGACATACTTAAGAGTAGGAGAATGTGACTGTTAATTTTATGTGTCAGCTTGACTGGGTCATAGTGCTCAGATATTTGGCAAACATTACTCTAGATGTTTCTGTAAAGGTGTTTTTTGGATGAGATTAACCTTTACATCAGTGAACTTTGAATAAAGCAGATTACCCTCTAGAATGTGGGTGGGCCTCATCTAATCCGTTGGGGGAAAAAAAATTAATATCCCCTGAAAAAGAAGGGATTCTGCCAGCAGATGGCCTTTGAACTCAAACTACAACTCATCCCTGGGTCTCCAGCCTGCTGGCCTCTCCTGCAGAGTTTGACTTAACCAAGGCTCCACAACCATGTGAACCAACTCCTTGCACTCTCTGTGTTGTGTGTGTGTGTATGTGTGAGTACATAGCTGCCTGAGTTATACAGAGGATTAGAAGGGAAATGTTAAAATCTTAGAATAAACTAGCATTTCCTAGTTAGTGTAGAAATAAACTGTAACATTTTAATATCTTTTAGAAGAGAGAAAATGAATAAAAACCAATTTTTTATTCTTTGAAAGGATCAACAAAACTGACAAACCTTTAACATACACGGACCAATAAAAAAAAGAGAAGACCCCAATTATTAAATTTAGGAATGAAAGAGGGGACACTGTTACCAAGAAGAAATAAAAAGATTATAAGAGACTATATGAACAGCTGGATGCCAGCAAATTGGATAATCTAAATGAAATAGACAAATTACTAGAGATTTACTACTAAAACTGAAAATCTGAACAAACCTTTAATAAGTAAAGAGATTGAGTTAGTAGTCAAAAAACTTTCCACAAAGAAAAGCTTAGGATGAGATGGCTTCACTGGTGAATTCTAGCAAAAGTTTAGAGAACAATTAACACAATCAAACAAAGTTTATAAACGCTTTCAAAAAAAGAGTAGGGAACACTTCCCACCCTATCATATGAGGCCAGTATTAGTCTGATACCAAAATTAGGCAAAGATATCACTAGAAAAAGAAAATCTAAAGACCAATATCCCTATTCCTCAGAATACTAGCAACCCAAATTCAGCAACACATATAAAGGATATAAAGGATTATACACCATGAGCAAGTGGGATTTGTCTTAGGAATACAAGGTTGGGTCAACATATAAAAATCAATCAATGTTATATGCCACATTAGTAGAATGAGGAAAAAAGCCACATGATCATTTCAAATGATGCAGAAAAAGGATCTTCTATATACAAGATAAAGTAATCTTCAAATAGAGATGGTTTCTCTACTTTCTTTCCAATCTGGAGACTTCTATTTCTTTCCCTCGCCCCACTGCTCTGGCTTGCACCTCTAGTACTACGGTAAATTAAGTGACAAGAATGCACATCCTTGTTAGTTTCTGATCTTAAGGAGAAAGTTCTCAGTCTTCCACTATTAAGTACGCGGTTAGCTCTCGGGTTTTAGTAGATGCCCTTTACCAGGCTGAGGAAATTCCCTTCTATTCTTAGGTTAAGTTTTTATCACCAAAGGGTGGATTTTGTCAAATGCTTTTCAACCAACCAAGCTACCAACTGTATATCAAGGTTGCTGGTAACTTCCACATTGCTAAATCAAAGGTCGCTTCTCTTTCCTCATCTTGTTTGATCACTCTTTCCCTTCCTAAAACTTTTATTGGCTCCTAGAAGAATCACACCTCTGGATTTCCTTCTACTTCACTTTGGGTTCTTTTCTTGCCCAAATCTACACCCACCCCCCAGTGATCTTATCCAGCTTTGTACCTTTAAATTTGATCTAACTCTGACAACTTCTAAATCAACTGCCTGAACTCAAAGCTGCCTACCCAGTTGCCTGTTTAACACCTGTATATGAGCACTATAAACTCAGTATATCCCGACCAGGATCCCCTGATCTTTCCCCACCCCAAACTTCTACTCCATGGTCTCTTCCATCTCTGGAAATGGTGACTCCACCCTTGCAGTTACTAAATCCAAAAATGGTGCTCTCATCCTTGATCCTCCAACTTGTCTCAAAATCTTGTCAGTCTCACCTTTAAAATGTATTCAGCATCTCAAGTCTTATTACTACCTCCACTGAGAATGTTTTCTTTCAAGCCACAATCATTTCTTGCCTGGATTTCCACACAGCTCCTTGTTTCTGTCCTTGCTCCCTTACAGTCCCTTCTCAACAGACCGGCCAAGTGCTCCTTAAACATACATCAGTCAAGTCATTGTTCTGCTCAGAACCCTTCAATGATTTCAAATCTCACACACAGTAAGAGCCGAGAAACTCCCTCCATCCCCTTCCTCTCTATAACCATTCTGTTACGCTGCCAACCCTCAAGTCCTATCAGTTCCTCCCTTGTTCACACTGGTCTCCCTACTGATCCTCAGAGGCATCAGGGTCCTGTCTTAGGGCCTTTGCACATGCTTGTCCCATTCCTGGGAATTCTCACTCCCCACGAGACTCCTTTTCAGGTTTTTGCTCAAACACAACCACTTCAAAGAGGCCTTCCTTAACCACCTTATAGAAATTTGATGTCCCATTTTGCCAGCTCCTCCATCACCCATTCCTGTTTTACTTTACTTCATAGCACTTATTACCACCTAAGATCTTTTATAATTTATTTAGTTGTTGGTCCCAAACGTACCCCCAATATGGAAGCTCTATGAAAGGGTATTTGTTTTGATCTTTGTTGAAACTCTAGTGTCTACAGCAGTCTAGAACATAATAGGCATTCAGTAAATATTAGGAAAAAATCCAGAAATATCATTATAAGACAGTTATATTCTGTACATACCAGAAGAAACAGCTAACCAGAGCTAAAGTGGTGGTCTCTTGAGGGAAAAGGTGGGACTGAAAAAGGGAAAGGTACACTTGTTTGGGGTTGCAAGACTTGCAAATACTGTTTGACTTTTCAAACAATTTATTAAATAAAGCCATAGGAAACTGCTGACATTCTGTTGTTTTCTGACCTACAAAACAGGACTATGAAGCAATTTCATAGGCTTAACCTAATGCATATGTTATTTTAATTAAAAAAAAATTAGGGGCGCCTGGGTGCTCAGTTGGTTAAGCGTCTGCCTTCGGCTCAGCTCATGATCCCAGGGTCCTGGGATCGAGCCCCACATCAGGCTTTCTGCTCAGGGGGGAGCCTGCTTCTCCCTCTCCCTCTGTGATCTCACTTTTGCTCTCTCTCAAATAAAATCTTTTTTTAAAAATTAGAATTCTTTTTAAAAATTTTAGTGTGGGGAATACGAAAGAAAACTCAGAAGACAAAGGAAATAATTCACGGATCTGGCAATGAAATATCTACATGCTGTGAATCTTGGAATAGAAAAAGGTAAAACCCAACCAAAAGATCAGAAAAAATGTGCCCAACAGAGAGAGGGCTAATATGCATTGCACAGAAAGAGCTCATCAAACTAACAAGAGACAGATAAAGAACTTGATAGAAAAAAAAGGCAAAGATATAATTAGTTGAGGGGGAAAAAAATGGAGAAAAACCGAGAAAAAGTCATAGCATTACACTCACAGTATGTTTTAAGGTGTTTACCAAATAATACTTCCACCATAAAAGTCTGTCATTTATGTTAGCATATTACTTATGAGACCTCTTTTAAAAATCCACTCTTAACTCCAGAGAACACACTGATAGTTATCAGAGGGGAGGTGGTGGGGGGATGGGTGAAATAGGTGATGGGGACTAAGGAGGGCTCTTGTGATGAGCACCGGGTGATATATGCAAGTGTTGAATCCCCATATTGTACACCTGAAACTATCATTACATTGTATGTTAACTAGCTGGAATGTAAATAAAAACTTAAAAAAAAAAAGAAACAATAAAAAATAAAAATCCACTGGGTGTTATATGCAACTAATGAGTCGTTGAACACTACATCAAAAACTAATGATGTACTATATGTTGGCTAACTGAACATCATCATCATCATCATCATCATCATCATCATCATAAAATCCACAAGATCTAGAAGGATTTTGAGGATTTGGCTTTTTGAGGAAAAACAGAATTCCACATAACATTCAATTTGTTCAACGTATCTGTAACAAAGTAATAATAGTATAAAAATAATCATATAATTTAAATTATATTTAAAATAACCAGAGAGTATGATCAAACTTGTTTATCCTGTAAAAGATAAAGTTTCAAATCTGTGGCCATTAGTTTGAAGTGTTTCTTTAAAAAAAGAAACTTACCGGAATCATGCTTAGTTTATGAAACCTATATTTTCATATTCTTTTTTAAAACAAAGTCTTTTGTTATATGCTTCTCTTCTCAGGCACCTTGCTAGACTCCCTTAACCCTCTTAACTCCTAGCTAAATGAACTTCGAGGTCTGTGAACCTACGGCAGTCTCTTGCTACATGTGTCAGGATAAACATTTAGGCCAGAATGAAAGATTTAACATGATGTATCCATTAAAACACACTAACCATGTTTTTCCCCTTTGCCACAGGGAAAGATAATCTTCTCTAAGAGCGGAAGTTGAATAGAGTGGATGGCTAGAATCTGTACGCAGGGTTTGCAAATTCAAAAGCCTACGGAAGCCAGACAGGTAGAAAAATCTTGTCAATTGCCTTACACAAATATATTTTGCACGAAAATCAGTCCTCAAAGAAATAGGGTGTCCCATTTGTCTGAAATACTCTTTGGCCACTTTTATTTCCCCACGTTGGAGAACATGGAGACCAAGAAATACTTCCCTGTATAATACAAACACCAACACAGCTGTTAGGACAATGTCTACCCACATCCCGCCTCAGCACCGGCAAGATGATGGGGGGTGGAAACTGTGTGGAACCAGAGACCTTGGGTGCCATTGACAGAGTCGGTTGTAACTCAACTCCAGCTAGTTATTAACATCGGGAAACGAAGGCCTCGTTTAGCCAAGTCTTTTGTTTTGTCAAAGGAGTCAGAAATTTTTACCTAAAATTTCCCAACTTTGTGGTACTAACAAAAATATATATCTTTTGTCCAAACGTGGCCTGAAGCTTGTCTGTGTGCCACCAGGTTGGATATGAATCATTATATGATTCATGATATTCCCATTTTACCTAGATGGTACCCTCTTTTCCTCTGTAATTGGGTGTTACAGTATGGTGTCCTGGAAGCACAAAGCCCTCTGCCTTTTCCAAAAAATTATTACAGGTCATGGGGTAACTGCATGTTTAATCTCACCTGCTAATCCCAAATTCTTTAATCTAAGGCACTCCTGTAGTCTCAATTCCACCCAATCTAGTCTGCTTTGGGGCTTGTTCAACCAATTACTTCTGATTTCATTACTTTCAATCCTTGGGGCACCTGGATGGCTCAGATGGTTAAGCATCTGATTCTTGATTTCAGCTCAGGTCATGATCTCAGGGTCGTGAGATCGAGCCCCATGTTAGGCTCTGAGGCTAGGCATGGAGCCTGCTTAAGATTCTCTCTCTTCCTCTCCCTCTCCCCCTAGCCCCCCCCAAAAATTCATGAAGATATTTTAATCCTTTATCATTAGATCCACCAACCCTGTCCACAGAATTGATCCAATTTTCCTCTCCCACTAAAATATTTCTACTCCCAACTATAAAAATGGCCTTGAACTCAACTGCTATCTTTCTTTCCCTGTCCACTTTTTAACACCTTGCAATTTGGCTTCCAGTAAAGCTGTTTCTCAGAGTTATCACTGACTCCAGATAACAATGGAGTTCTTGCCAGATCCAACGGCATTTCATCCAGAACTCATTTTCCTGTAGTTTTTCACCCTCCAGGAAGCCAGCCCATATTGTGGTCTCAGGGTTCCAGAGCGCAACAGAGAAAGTAAAAAAGAACACACCCATCACCTCATCCAAACTCAAATATGCCTCGTGCTCTGCAACAGTCACCTCTCTCCATGTTACTGGTTCTACCTTCATCCCCTGCTGCTAAACTCTAATTCCACCTAACCCTTGGTGCCTGGTTCTAATGTCGTTCCTTGTGGGACTGGATCCTTCACTGCCTCAGGATGGAAGGCCATCCCCTGAACCCCTGAATCATAGCATTTTATGTGACTCAGATCCTGCTTTATGCCGCAGTTATTCACTCAGCGGATATACACTTGCCATCTTACTGAGTGTATGCCCTGAAAGTCAGGGAGAGTAGGTTTCTCTCTATTTTGGAGAGAGGTAGAAGCTCGTAGTAAAGTCTGTGCATCTCTTCACATCTCCCTGAATCCAAGCTCTTGGGCAGTCGCCTCGCACACAGACGCTGGCTTGGCCATGAGACTGGTTTTGGCCAACAAGACATTAGTGGATGTGACGTGAGCAGAGGCTTCACCAGCACTAACATACTGGAGATCGTTTTTTCTGTTGCTCTCTGGAACCCTGGGATGCATTATGGGCTAGCTTACTGGAGGATGAACAACTATAGGAAAGAGAAACAATTTTACCCAGGTGAGCATCCCACCCCTCAGACCAACCAGAGCCCAGCCCAACCACCAGAGTGCAAAGGTCCACCAAGCTGACACAGACCAGAAGAACCACTCGGGTGACCACAGACTGAGGAGAAGAAACACTTGCTCCTTGAAGCCATTAAAAGTTTCTGAGGGTAGGGCGCCTGGGTGGCTCAGATGGTTAAGCGTCTGCCTTCGGCTCAGGTCATGATCCCAGGGTCCTGGGATCGAGTCCCGCATCGGGCTCTCTGCTCCTTGGGAGCCTGCTTCTCCCTCTGCCTCTCTCTCTCTGTCTCTCATGAATAAATAAATAAAATCTTAAAAAAAAAAAAAAAAAAAGTTTCTGAGGGTATAAGGAGAGGTATTAATTGATATACAGAGTATCTGGCACACTGTACTGTTCTGAAATGAGTAAAGAATTAATGAAATTTTAACCTCTCCTTGACCATCCAATTACAGTTTTTCTAGCCTAAAAACTGGAATACTCTAGATTTCTGCATGGAGTTTGTTTTGTAGAATGCAAAACGGAAGGGCAGCATACTGTCAAAGATAAAGTATAGGCATTATACCTGCACAGATGTGAATGTGAAGCCGGGAGGCACCATTCACTACCTGTACGTTCGGAGATAATTCCTGTCAATTTTCTGAAGCTCGGTTTCCTTTCTATAAAGTGGAAAAAAATCCCACCAATCTCACAGGAGTAGAGATAATATTTATTAAATACCAAATATCACATCTGGCAAATTTCTTCAATAACCAAGAGATATTATCATATCCATAAATATTAATCTAAAAATAAGGAGGGTGAAGAGGTTCTCTCTCGAACTGTGTTTCTACACTATGACCTGTCACTCGTACAGTAGGGACCTGGTCAGGGCAAGGGTGGGAAAGGTCTGAAGTGGGAGGCAGCTGAAGAGAATTCTGAGGCCTTTAACAACTTCTAGATATCTTGGCTTTTGTTTATAACATCCCTCGGCATGGCCACACTGGGAAAGTTTCCTTCCGATATAGATAAGCACATCAATCATAGACTTAATTATATTTGGGGCTGTTCAGCCAACGGTTATGTAGAGGGGTGCAACGTGAATAATCAATCATCGGAAAACAAAACCAAAAAGTTATGTTGGAAGAAGTTATTTAGAAGATTTGACAAATTAACAGCTAACCAGATAATTGAGAAATGTCCAGACACTGTTAACTGAGTAAAATGACTTAGCCACAAACGTTTTTCAACTTCTACCCAAAAATAATGATTTACAAAAATGTAGCATCTGGAAAGCTTCTTGAACAACAACACAAAAGCACACTATGAATTCCTTTATGTCCAACCCATTGAGCCTGTTTAACATAAAGGGTCATGCTACCCCCCACCGAACATCAGAGCATGCTAGTGCAAATATGCTAATTTAAGGTAAAACAATATATAATGGTTCTGGAGAAAGCAACAGAAAGAAAGAAATCCTCTTCCATGACCAGTTGCTCACCTATATAGGTTCCACTGTGGTTACCAGCATATTCAGCATCTTCTGGATGGAGTGTAAAAGCACAGAACAAAAGCCAAGAAATAAAGCAGAACAGTTAGAAGCCCAGCCACAGATGCAAAAAATAAATTACTTAAAAACAATTATGTAAAGCACAGCGTAGAACAGCCCTCACAATGCCACTCTTAAACATAAAACATTGTGTTTTATATTTAAGCTTAAAGTAATGTTTTAAAACATCATGCAATTCATGTTTCAGCCTCCTTCAGAGGTTCCTTGATGCAGTTCCAAGAAAATTATAAAAGATCTGCCTACACTCTTTATACTTTCCATAGCTAAGAAAATTACAACACTTGATCCCCCAAAGTAAATTTATTTTTGTAAATCAGGCTCTTTGATAATATGTAAAATACAGCAATTACTTTGGCTCACTGAATTAGACAGAAAGGTTAAGATTAAGATACATCCTTTATTTGGATAGGAAGAAATTCTGTGTTGGGAAGGAATAAAGGCATACTATTTCTATTTTTCTTTGGTTTTTGAAAAATGAACGGATGAAAACATTTTAAAATAAATGATGTGTTATTAATTATTTGTTGGAGTGAAGTGAAAACTGGGTTATGCATATCTTAAAAATTTAATTGTAGTGGGTACTTACTACTTTAGGCCTCTTATCTTCACATAAATATGCTTCCGGAACTAACAGCACAGCATGTGCTGATATCAGATAGTTGAGAAGATTCACCTGACATCCTTATGTTAAAATAAGGATGTCAATATAACCGAATAACACTGAGACTACCGACAGAGACAAAGACATGATGTACTATTTCAGATCACTTTCTTTATTTCTGCTATACAAAGCAAAAATAGTGCAGTTCTCAAACAGACTCCAACCATGATTTTTGGTACTGTAACATCAAATGGAAGCTTGGATTTACAATAATCTTCTATAAACTACTTGCTATATTCAATCGAATCCACACATAGGTGTACTAAATAAAATTAGTAGACTATGGCAGGGAAGCTTTCATACATGTACCTTTAATTTCCTCTGAGAAGCACAAAGAAAATGAGAAAGGAAATGATTAAATGTGCAGAAAATACAATTAAAGTAAGAAGAAGATGCATCTGAGGGAGAAAAAAAAAAATCCACCTACCACACTCAATTGTTTCCTCATCTTAGAAAAGCCAAAGGGGAAAAAATGTATTTTAAGTATTTCAAAATTATTAGTCAACATATAAACAGAATTCACGAAAAACTACATTTTAGACTGCACTGTAGTCTTGGTCTAAAAAGAATGTATATACTAAAGCAGTAAAAGCACAAAGCCTTCATTCAGTTTATTAAATGCCCAAATGGGAAAAATAATAAGGGAAAAAACAAGTTTTTCAAAATAATACCTTCAATGGGGGATTATTTTCATAGGACATTTCTGTTTGTAAACTAATCTGTCTGTTTAACACTTAGGATACATACTTAGAAATAACCCTTAAAATGCCCTTAAAATATCTCAATACCCTGTAAAGTTAACAGTATTATCAACTTATTACACATATGAAATGAGTCAGGAAGAACTCTTTACTTCATTCTGGCTATATTATTTGCTAAAAGGTATTTTAAAAAAATAATTCTAAAAATTACTAATTGTTACTAATTGTTACTCATAGGAAAGAAATTTAAGAGTTGTGTGTGACTTAGGAAACTCACCTTCAGTTAAAGGTGGAAAAAGAACCGGCAATTTAATAGAAGCAAAATGGAACCACAAATCAAGGTAGAACATTTTTCTCTACAAGACTTTGTAGAACGAATAGGACTGATTGGGACAGTTTTTGGCTCACTTCTCTCCAAACTACAGAATGTCAGTCAAAGAAAACACTTAGGAGTGAGTGTGCACCACTGTCTTTTTATTTTTCCAAAACCTATTATGGGTGCTCCAGCTGGATTGGTTCTATTTGAACATAATTCACAAAAATGACAAGCAAATCATTATTATTTGGACTCGAATTGTGAGTCACCCAAGTTGTGAATTTATTTACACTCATTCCTTAGTAGCTCTGAAATGTCATGTACATCTAAGACAAATTATCAGAAAACAAACAATAAACTGTGTGATACGGATTAGCCAAGCCAAGCAACTAGGCTTAGTGGAAATAATACAAGCAGTGTTTCAGATGGTTCAATCTGCAATCTCAGACACTCAACCACTATGTGGATTATTAAACAGAAGGTATATTTTCTGAAGGAACAATAGGACTGACTGAGTGTTGCACCATGATTAAAGAACCAGCGTCACGTACAACAGATGATAAAAGCCATCTCTCTCTCTCACACGCACGCACATAAGAAAAAAATTAAAACACCGAAGTCAATCCAGAATAAAAATAACCATCTCCATGTCACATATAGTATAGTATGTTTCATATTCTAATAAAAGGTTGTGAATACACTGTGTACGTTCTCAGAAGAATATTTTCCCCATGCTTTACGTAGGAAGAGAATGGTATTTTTTGCGTGATAACCCACATGCATATATATCCAAGCCAGCAACATTCTTCATGGACAGCCGGTAGGAAAAGCAAAGAACACTCTTCCTTACACTTAGCAAGTTTGAACAAAGAGGAAAACATATAAAAGGGTGATCTCAGAAGACATTTGGGATAATTGCACGATTCTTAACTATATTCTTAACTAAGGCACTGTTCTGTGTACACTAAATGCATAAACTTATTGAATTCTCCCACCACTCTATGAAGCCAGTATGGTTATCTCCGTCTTACAGATGGGAATCAGAGGGACAGAGAAATGAAGCATTCTGGGACAGGGACCCACACAATCTGGCTCCAGAGTCTGTGTTTTTAACTACTATGCTATACTGTCACACCAAAATCACTTTTTAATTACTCTAACTTTACGCTAGGAAATGTAAGTCGGTGGAGAGGTCAAATGAAGGAAGTTTCTTTCAAGTTTCCGGTCTACTCTCCACCACCTCCCAGCATACAAGCCTCTTGACCCCTCCCCTGACACTTGACCCTCCCGTGTGCTTCTCCTGACTGGAGAGTCTGGGGGAGACTCTCCCCAGCCTATCAGGAGTCCACTCTCCACATCTTCAAGCCCTGAAGAGCAGGATGGGAAAATTACAAAAATCACAGAGGAGAGGACAACAAAGTCACAAAGAATAATTGTGGATGTCTTCAGAAAATGGAGTGGAAAGCTCTCATGAAGAGCAGTTGATGAGCTTCACGTAACAGGACAGGAGGAACTTTTCTACACTGCCGGATGCTAGCTACTCGCAGCCGTGCAATGTCAGATACTCTTGACAAGTGGAGAAATTGTGTCTAAATAGATATGATCGTATTTACGGGGGCAAAGTTAAATTTCCCACCCTAGAAACTGCTTTCTTATGCCTCCCTCTGCCCACATGCAATCTTCCCTACAAGTCTGCAATAACCTGTGACCATAGACCACCCCCTTAATCCTTAATCAACTCTTTCTTACCTGCACAGCATTGGGTCCCCAAGACAAAAGGCAAGAGTGGGTACGGCTTAAAACCCTTCATATGGAAAAGCTAACAGCACAGACCCTGAGAGTGTTTTAGAAAGAACATTTTCAATTTATGTAAGAAGAACACAGTCTACTAAGATGAAAAGTGAGCAATAACAATTAGGCCATCACCTCAACCATCTCCTGACACAAACAGTCAGACATACAATTTACAAGCCTAGTTCATCTGCACCTCTCTCCACACAATCTCTGAACTCTGGCATTTCCCAAAGAATATCAGTAAATATTAGGGGGGGGGAACCCACTTTCAGTATGTTTTAAAACCCCATGTTTCTGTTAACACAAAATCCCACCAATATTAAGAAATATTTGACAGAGTTTTAGGCATACAAATTTAAACATAAGCAATCTACTTGTTAATTTCTGAATTAACTTTATATATGAACACACTAAATAAATACTGTTTAAGATGCTAGGAGAAAGGAGCTTACTCAATTTGAAAAGTTGTATTATAACAACCTGGAATGTTACATATATTATTCTCAAATGTTTGGCCTTCCAAAATATTGGTACCATGCAGAGCGAATTCATTTGTTTACTCAGTGTTTAAACTGTACTGTTGCTAGACTGTGATCTTCAATCCACAAAATGCCTGTCTTTGAATGAACTCGGTTATATGCTGTTTGAATGGCCACCTCTGGCTCCAGTTAAATATTTTCTTTTGTACCCACATGACAGCAGCCACAACTGGTTAAAATAGATTCTAAAATACAATATTTTGTATTTTTACCTTCTAATCTTTAAAAACATAAATCATACCTTCTGGACTTTTTTTATTACAAAAATTCTATAAAAGCTATTTTGTAAAAGAAAAATTTTAAATTAATATTATTCAGTCAGCAGTATGAGATCTTTTAAGGTATTTATACTTTTGAGAACTAAAAAAAAGAAACTAAGCACCATAAATAAAAATCATACTGGAATATTCTCCTATAAAATACACTACTTGAATAAGAAGAAGCTTTGCAGAATACACTGTAAAACTAGATTTAAATAAGTTCTATACTATTGAAGTCAAAGTTATTAATGTTTGTATTATTAGGAAGACAAAAAACTTATGAAGTTTAATTTCAATAGAAAGGGAACAAACAATATTTTAATAAACCAAAGAAAATCATATCGCTTTTTAGATAAGGTTAGGTAATATCATATTGCTTTATATATGCAACTGAACTATAAAAAATAAGCTTTTTGGCAGAAAAATCATAGAGTACTTTAAATTATATCGACACAAGAATTGCAAGCTGCCAAGTCGCTGTCATGAAAACTCCTCCTATATGTTACTTGAGACATAGGATACGCTTTTAACTCATTTCCAAAACACTTAACCTGTGTCTTTCATGTAATAATCTAAAAGTTGGTCATGTCAAAGAGAACCTATCAGACTTCTAGGCTGCTCTTCTGTTTCTGTTACTAATGTAAATCCATTACGTAAGAGCCTCTCATCAGATGAAGGAGAAAGGGAGGGAACGCAGAATTCTATTGCCAATTTCTCTGTTAGGTAAGCTATTCTTTGAAACAACAGGAGGAAGTGGGGATGAGTCCCTCTATCAAGCTTCTAAGATTCACTTATGCTTTAGTTTTAAGAGTTCATATTTTTTAGGAATGTTTAATTTCAAGATTGTTTGAGAAGCCTATTTTCTCAATCTGTACCAGATATGCCAAGATTCTTAAGGGGAGGAAATAACCAAGCATCAAAGATGAATACCACAGAGTTTTGCATGAAGATGCCAGTTTTACGGCCTGAAGATGTCAGTATTATGGCTCCTGAATTTATCTACAGCTCTAGCACAAACATAAATGCCTTCTCCAATCCTTTTTGACTTTGATCTTGACATTGACTGAGCCCATAGAGTTCCAGAGCTTTTCCTCCATGCAAACTTTAGTTATGATGATTGTTGAGCCAAAGAGTAAAACCACAGTAAGTCAAGCAATTATTATGTGAAAAAAGTTAACTGGCTAATTTGATACATATTATTACCTGACTAAAGTCATTATTCTAAATTCATTGTTTAACACTATCTCCTAGGTTTTAAGCGCACTTGTAAAATTTAGTACAGAAAATTATCAACATGACTATTTCTTAATACCCTTATAAAACACCAACAAGACAGAATTATTCTTTTAAAATGTTTACATTAAATTAGAAGCGTTTCTGGGGCGCCTGGGTGGCTCAGTTGGTTAGGCGACTGCCTTCGGCTCGGGTCATGATCCTGGAGTCCCAGGATCGAGTCCCACATCGGGCTCCCTGCTCAGCGGGGAGTCTGCTTCTCCCTCTGACCCTCCTCCCTCTCCTGCTCTCTGTCTCTCATTCTCTCTCTCAAATAAATAAATAAAATCTTTAAAAAAAAAAATTAGAAGCGTTTCTTAAAACCTAGTCTATGAATTTTTATTCAAAGTCATATATATAAAAGATTTTATGTTAACTTTCTGTTTTTCTTCATAGTGTTATTCTGTAATTTAGCAAAGAGCACAATATGGATGTCCTATCCTAAAAATCTAAGTACCAAATGTTGAAGTCCAGGAAGTGTTGGGTTAGATGGCCTTTGCAATTTATAAGGGTAGTTATGTAAAGAATCACTATCAGATACACAGATTATAGAACACAGTGCTTTTAAATAACTTTAAAAATGTTCAGAAGCAGTATAATAATTTTTGCATAACTTTGGAGTTCAGGGGTTTAGGAGACAACATTTAAAAAAAAACTTCAAATGGAATTTTTAATTCTTTGACAATAAAAGTACTAGCTTTCTATTTAAGCTTCATAGACATAGACTATCTCTCTGAATAAGGCCATATTTACTATACACTAGTGATCTGGATAATATTGACCCAATTTGGTTTTATTTAAAAATAGAGAACATCCGTATATGAGAACCACCAACACATCTCTCCGTGAATCAAGTCCAGTTTTCAAAAAATAGAAAAGAAGAAAAGGAAGGAAGTGTGAATGGGAAACAGTAAACATTCCTAAATGGTCTTCAAGAGGCAGAAAAAGCAAAAAAACAAAAACAAAAAACCTTAAAACATCCAGATAATGACATTTCAGTAATTTTGGAATAAATATTTCTCAGACTCAAATATTCAAGATTATCATATAAAAAAAACTCTGCATATTAACAGACAAAAATCACCCATTACAATTAACAGCTCTACACACGTGCATGCAGGCGTGCGTGCATGCGCACGCACGTGCACACACAAAATCCCTCTGACATTCACACACATTTATACTGAAACCAGTTTGAGGAGATCTATTACAAAGACAATATACCCATTCCGAGTAGTTGTTTAAAGCAGCACATTTATAAAAACAAATAAATGAAAATCCACAACTATATCAAACTGGACATTTCTAAGTTGCCTAAGACTCAAACACATTGGGAGTATGGATTCAGATTCGAGTAGAATCACATTGATTTCCTTTTCAAGTTACACACACTTTATCCCACATGCACCAAGTGTGCAGGCCCCCAATTTAGAAATCCCTCCAAGAGCAAGTCAGGTGGTGGATGCCTCAGAGCCCCTGCCAGCAAAAATTCATCACACTTAAAAACGATGCAAACTTCTGGTTAAACTGTACGCTTTCTGATGTCACAATCCATGTGGCATTCCATGACAAGTGTGTTTTCCTTCTGCCCAGACTTAAGGGAGCAAGAACAAGCAGGCTTTTGAATCAGTGCTCCACTTGAAGTATTTGCTTGCTTGTGAGATTTATACTCGACTGTAGCTTGGCTCTCTTATAATGTAATTCCTGGGCTATACACGTCTACAAACTGACAGAAATAACAGGAGATGTGAAAAATGCAACAATACTAAAACCAGATGTTGGTGTAAAATTCCAGGACCATTTATTTGTGCATTTCGCCTTTTAATGTACAATCTCTATGTTGAAAACAAAAGGCTTTTTTTTTACTCTTAAAATACCTAGAACCATGAAACGTTTAGAGGAGATGAAGTAGAAATTTATGGGATGGGACTTGACAGGGGTGAGGGGGTGGGGAGTAAAAGAGAAGCTGAGAGAAGGGGAGTATGAAGGAGAAAAAGAATGCGTCCAAATCCACACTATCTTCTTTTCAGTAATCATACCTCATCCTTTTCCTGTTCTTACTTTGTTTTAACCTCGTCTTGTAACGACTCCAAACAGGCGAGTTAAAGGTCAGAGTTACTATGATTTGTGGTTAAGCAAGGAGTTAAGAAGAACAACAACTCTTCTTAGGCTCAATTGCCTTTGTGCCCAAGAAAGTGGTAGATTCCCCCCCCCCCCCTAATTTTACCAAGAAGTGTCTTACCCAAACCTTCTAGCTTTGGAGAAATAAAAGAGTTGCATTTGAGGTTACATTTATGAAAACACCTACATTCAGAAGTCAAGGAGAGTAGTGTTGCTAGTTAGTCTCTTAAAGTGTGAGTCATGGGTTTATCATAAACAACCGCAAACACCCCTTTCTTCAAAAGATTCACTTTAATATTCTACTGTGAGTTTCTTATTTGTTTGGTTGCCGTGAAATGATGATCCAAAAGCTATCACAAGGCACTACGAGCTCTCGTTCTCCCACAAACACCTGCTTTAATAGTCAAAAATAAACAGCAAGATTTGGTTACTCTGCATTTTTATTAACAAACTTACATGATTTCCTGTTGGAAACTTTCAAGGGCTGAACTAATATTTCTGGTCGTCTCAGAGCCAATCTCCTGGGGGAAAAAGAAGGTCAATGCCTATCAATTTTCAGTACAGATCCAAGATTAATATAACACCAAAATATTAAAAGTCCCAAGGGGGGGAAAAAAAAAAGGGAAGCCAGGGGAAAAAATGAGCACAATGCAATCTATTCAAATTAAAAAATAAAACCTCTAACTTTCAGAGTTTTATAAATCATCCCCACTCCAAAATCACTCTTCACTCCCCCCCCCCATCTTTCACATCAATACAGTTTCAGATATTAATGTGCTATTTTTCCATTTGCTTCATAACAAAAACCGAGTATGACCTGGTCCTGTCCTATTATTTTTGGTCATTATTCATCCTTAGTTAGACAAAACAGAAATCCAAACCTGAGGGATAAAGGATTCTAAAGCAAGGTTTTAGTGCTCATTTTATCACAACTCTCCTCGAGTGATATTTTGCAGAGAACAAAAGGTCACTTGAAGAGAGACCATGATGGAGTGCCAGTAGCTCACCTTTCCTGGAAATGCTTTGAGGGAATCAAGCCTGCCCTGGGATTGGCATCACCTGCGTGCTTCGCTTGCCACCATGTTGCATCATCTTGGCTCATAATCTGAAGAATATCTCCCTTTTTGAAAGAAAGCCCAGCTTCCTTACATGGAATTGCTTTATCCTCATTAGGGTCATAGTCAAAGAGGGCTTTGATAAACATCTGGAAGAAAGTTTCATTTAAAAGGAATAAACATAAAAAGCAAACGTGAAAGGGCCAACATTCTTCTCTGATTTAAGGATAATTTTTGTTTAAAAAAAGGATAATTTTTTATTTTATTTTTTAAAAGATTTTATTTAATTATTTGTCAGAGAGAGAGAGAGCACGAGCAGGGGGAGGGGCAGAGGGAGAAGCAGGCTCCCCGCTGAGCAAAGAGCCTGATGTGGGGCTCGATCCCAGGACCCTGGGATCAAGACCTGAGCCGAAGGCAGACGCTTAACTGACTGAGCCACCCAGGCATCCCTACCCCCCCCAAAAGAATGATTTTTTAAAAAGAGAATATGAAAATGAACTTACTGTGACAAAGAGGGTATGAATTAGATGGGGAAACATTAGCGCCCTTCACCGCCAAAACAAACAAAAAAGGTTGTTTAAGGAATGATTACCTTGCCTTCTTTAGATGGTGTCTCCTCTTTGATGCTGGGTATAATCTTAAATGTAATTGCTCCCTGAGACTGAGCCTGATAACAGAGGAAAGACTTATCAGAGAACTTCTAGAGCCAGGGGGAGGGAAGGCAAAATAGGCAGAAAAGGGAATGATTCTGAAAATTTGTAAGCTTGGGGTTTCTACTCTTAGATAAACCAAACTGAGAAAACTATTTTTGTAGAAATTCCTGCAATATGAGAAAGCACTCAAGTTTGTCAAGTAAGTTAAAAAACACTAAACACTAAATCCACTTTTACCTCCTGTGCACTTTCAAAATGCTGATGAATGTATTACCATCCATGTTGAGCTACTTCAGAATAGAAACACAGAATCTGCGGAATGCCTTATACAGACAACATTACAGATGATGTGCAAGGTTCAGATGATATTTTTAAGTATCAGCATCCACGTTTTTAGGAACCAAATACCTGTACTGTCAGCAATGCAGTTATATGATTCACTATATACAATATATATACATTCACCGCAATGCTCAGCAGAAAAATATAACGAAGAACATTCACTGCTATTATACTCTGGTTAGTGAGTAAAACACCAAATGTAATAGATTAATTAAAAGATGAAAAGATTAAGTACCTATTAATTTAATGAAAGCAAGCGACAACAATACAGGCCATTCTTTTCCGACCATCTCAGACCAGAGCGGATGTCCCTTTCACACACTCTCATGTCCTTCTCTGTTTCTCTCTTTCTAGCATTTCTCACAACTGTACAAAGTAATCATTTATACAATTATTTCTTTTTTTTTTTAAGATTTATTTATTTATTTGAGAGAGCGAGAATGAGAGAGAGAGAGCACATGAGTGGGGGAGGGTCAGAGGGAGAAGCAGGCTCCTCGCTGAGCAGGGAGCCCGATGCGGGACTCGATCCTGGGACTCCGGGATCATGACCTGAGCCGAAGGCAGTCGCCTAACCAATGGAGCCACCCAGGCGCCCTATACAATTATTTCTTAATATCTGTTATCTCTGCTAAATTTGAAGCTCCACAAAAGCACTAAGTATCTGGCACATATTTGAGAGGAAGGAGGAAGAAAAGAAAAGAGGAAGATGTGATCAGGCAGAGGAGAGGAAGGAGGAAGGAAGGAGGGAGAGAGAGAGAGAGAGAGAGAGAGAGAGAGAAGGGAGAATGGGTAGCTATCTCTGAGGTGCGCTATCGTAAACAAGGGCTCTCTTCCGGGGGGAGGTGGGAGGGGAGGTCCTGATCTGTATTGTTTGCCAATGTCCATGGACCACAGCCAACTTCCATTTACCAGTGTGAAGGCCCTGAAAGCCCAGTTGGGAAAAGCTGCCTAGAATCAGCTCTTGCAAATGTAAGGAGCAGCTCCAGGACAGCACAGAGACTCAAGTAAAATGGGGCTTTAACAGTATAAGTATCAGAATTTTATAACAGGAGTGATTTCAAAAGGGTAATATCACTGTTATTACTTATCATAAAACAACTGACAAATCTTATGAAGAATTTATATAATACCAAACTGCATAGGTAGAGAGAAAGCAAGTCTTCTCTATGATCTCCTTCCAGTCTACTAGTTTGTGTGTGTATGTGTGTGTGTGTTAATGTGTGCAAAGCCCTTAGAACAAGGTCATTAAGGGCTCAACCACTGTAAGAATTACTAGTATTAAGTCATATAGGTCTACCAGCCATTGTGACTGCCATCATGTGGATGAATGATTAGTCAATCAATGCAACCTTCTTGCTATTTCTAAATATTTTTTACAATCTTGCTTATATCATACACTTTCCAAATTATTTCTGACGGGTGAATTCCCAACAACTGAATTTCTTGATTAAAGGGTATGCAAATTTAAAATTTTGATGGTTTCAGATAGCCATCTCAAAAGGATCTACTAAATTCATCCCACCACTGGAAACATATGAGTACAGTTATGTGCCTAGAATCGGCTGACTCTAGCCATTATCAAGCTTTCAAATCCCTCCAATCCAATATTTTTCAGTCATCATGTTTTCTTTTGTAAATTTTTCTATAAATATTTTTTCTCTTATTGATTTTTATGAACTCTCTACACATTAAAATACCTTCTATCATATATATGGATAATATTTTTCCTAAGTGTCATGTGTCTTTCAAGTTACATATGGCATCTTTTCCTATAAAGTTTTTAATTCTTACAATCACCTCAGTTATTTTTCTATTTGAATTTCACATCAAGTTTAAAAAGTCTTCCTTTATTTTTTTGATTTTTTAAAAACATTTAATTCGTTGGGATTTGTTTTGGGTATAGTGTAAAACAGGGACTGACTTCATTATTTATAACTGAATCATCAATTTATCCAGTACCATTTATGAAATGACTTCACTGTTTTCCCATGGATTTAAAATGCCATCTTAATCAGATACTAAATTTTCATATATACAAGGGTCTGTTTGAAGATACTAAATTCTATTTCTTTTCTTTTTTTTTTTTTTAAAGATTTTATTTATTTACTTGACAGAGAGAGAGACAGCAAGAGAGGGAACACAAGCAGGGGGAGAGGGAGAGGGAGAAGCAGGCTTCCCACTGAGCAGGGAGCCCGATGCGGGGCTCGATCCCAGGACCCTGGGATCATGACCTGAGCCGAAGGCAGACGCTTAACGACTGAGCCACCCAGGCGCCCCCCCCAAATTCTATTTCTGTATGTTTTTGTTTTCATACATTAACAGAGACAGTCTCCCTCATTTTATCCTTACAAATGAACTGGAGAATTAATACTGTCAAGGCCTAAAATAATTTTGTTCCATTTTAGATTTCACAAGACATCTAAATTAGTTTCACTGTTATAGATACCTAGAAAGCACAGCCTACAGTCTAGCCATGTTGATGGGAGAAGGGAAAAGAAAAATGCATCATGAACAACAGAGTAGATGCCACCTATTAAGTACCTATTTGGAACAGGTCCTGTAATAAACTCTTTACATACATTAGCTCATTTAATCCTCAAAACACTGCCGTGAGGTACTTACCTCTTCTTGTTTTCATTTTGTAAATGAAAACACTGAGGTAATGCAAAGATTAAGGTATATTCCAAGGACATACAGGGATTAAGTAATGAAGCTGGGATTACAACTCTAGACAGCTAAATCCAAATCCTATATTTATAACCAAGTCTGAAACATACTGATTCAATTTCATTTTTTTATTGCAATTTTAAAATATAATTTCAGCTTACCAAAATCTGAATTATTTCCTCAGGCCTTTTATCCTCTACTGGAATCCCATTCACTTCCCTAAGTTCATCACCAACATGAATAAGACCTGAGAAGTAGCAAATTTGGTAAATTAGCAGAGTTACCTACAAAAGAACCGCAATTTGCAATCGTGTCCATACTCAAAGCACTGTTTCATTCCCTTAATGCATTTGCGGAGACCTTTAGGCTTCTCAGGTTTCAGACTCTGTACCTCTAAACAGCGATGAATCAAAGACTACCATGTTATAATGCTGGCAAAGAAAGGACATCAGCATCCCAGTCTTCATCTAGAAATGTATATTATTTTCACCTAATAAAAGAATTTTTATTTTGTTTCAAAGGCTGCACACATGCAGTAGTACTTTTCAAATCAGAAACATTTGAAACAGATCTTAATGTAACTCTGGAAGCCCATGTAAACTGAGATTGTAAAGTAGAGTGAGATGTATCATTTATTTCAATAGGTTCCCACAGTTCAACACAGAGAAAAGTATCTCACTGTTTTGATGTATTACAGCAGAAGATTGTTATCCTCTTTAAAATTACATGTTGGAAATGTTGCCCATGAAATGCAACATGACTTGTCCACAAGCCTACTGTTGAAATCCTTACCACGTCTCCTTTTTTTTTTTAATCCTTACCACTTCTATCCGCAGCTCCTCCCCTCATGATTCTAGCCACAATGATGGCTCCAGTCTGCTCATCTTTCTTAATGGTAGCTCCCTTTGAAGGAAAACAAAAAAAAGTACTTGTGGGTAAAGGTGTGCATTGGGTGGTCCGAAAGGGAGCAGAAATAAGGACATTTACCTGGAAAAAGTGAAAACAATTACAAAAAATTAAAGGTACGAGGCAGGTGTCTTACAAACACTCCTGACTTGGGACAGATTTTCTATCAGACACATCATCTACGGTTTTCAGCACAACATTTAAGGATTTTTCAAATCTTTAACCTCTTCAACACGATGGAAAATCCAAGTATCTTCTTTCCATTATAATACCTTGTATTTGGGGGCGCCTGGGTGGCTCAGTCATTAAGCGTCTGCCTTTGGCTCAGGTCATCATCCCAGGGTCCTGGGATCGAGCCCCGCATCGGGCTCCCTGCTCTGCAGGAAGCCTGCTTCTCCCTCTCCCACTCCCCCTGCTTGTGTTCCCTCTCTCGCTGTATCTCTCTCTGTCAAATAAATAAAATCTTTAAAAAAAAAATACCTTGTATTTGAATTATGATTTGTTTTTGCTGCTTGACAGCATTTGTTCATCTCATTTGTCTTTATAATACCCCATGAAGAAGGTGGGCTACACCGAGATTAAGTTAATACAAAAATCATATAAATTAGAAAACTAAAGCCCAGGTCATCTGGCTTTTAGTTTAGTGATCCTTTATTACACCATTATGGTAAAGGAACTCAGCCATAATGACAAAGAAAGAGAAAAAAAAAAAGACTTAAACTCCGAAATTAGTCCTATTCCTTACCTAATGCTAAGATAAACTAATGGAAGAAAGATCTGTTACTCCAAGGTCTTTATGTACTAGGACTGTACTTAGTACAAAGAGAACTAACATTTTGGCATAAGATTAGGAAACAATTTCAAAAAGAGTCCAGAAACTCTTCATTTATGGATGTTCAGAAGCAAATGAACTGATTGCTGCTTTATAAGAACATCAGGCACAAATGGTTACTTTGAACACCTTTTTATGACTTTCCTTCTAAGAAACTGGTATTGGTGTAGGAAAGCATTCTACAATGGCATCACACAGCTAAAAAGATGCACATTAGGTGGTGGCAGAATTCACCCTGAAAATCAAATTTTTCTCACATGTCAATAAACACATGTGTATCATTAAAAAATAGGTATGTAAACAAAATTAAGAATACATTTGTAATAAGTATATTTTATATGATAGCTATCAAATACATATCTAATAATGGTTTTTAAAAAATCAAATAATTAAGTGATCAGATGATTTTGTGACATTTTTTATCACCAAGCATGTCCGTTCACGTCCAAAGACTTAAATGAGCATCTCTCCACAATCATAAACACCAAACCTATAAAGACCCATCATTAACTTACCATTAATGGTAAGTTCTGCCTTTCTTTAAACAGTTTACTTACAGCCAAGATGACTAGAAATGTAATATTTTTAATAAAACTAGTGTGACTGAATAAACTTTCATTTGCCTTAACAATATCTCAAACCTTCCCATCAAAGTATGCCTAATGGCAGAAGGGTCTAGTGACCTAATTTAAGGTTAATAGCCCATTTTTTTAAAGTGTTCTTTTTTCCCTCATATTTTTTCCTTTTTTAATTGAGGTAAAATTAGCATGTAACATTATATGGCTTTCAGTTATACACCATTACAATTTGATACCCGTATGCACTACAGAGATCGCCAGAAGTCTAGTTACCACCCACAACCATATAATTGACCCTGGTCACCCATTTTGCCCCCCCCCCCACCACCAACCTTCTGGTAGCCACCAATCAGTTGTCTGTATCTATGAGTTTGTTTTATTTGTTCATTTGCTTTTTTCTAGACTTTACATATGAATAAAATTATATGGTATTTGTCATCCTCTAACTTCTTTCACTTAGTATAATACCTTCAAGGTCTCTCCATGTTGTCACAAATGGCAAGATTTCATTCATTTTTAATGGCAGGGTAATATTCCGTTGTGTGTGTATCTATATATAGATACACACACACACACAAACAATCCACATCTTCTTCACCTCTTCGTCTACTAGTGGACATTTAGGTTCTTTCCAGGTCACGGCTATTGTATATAATGTTACAATGAATACAGGGGGGCATATCTCTTTTCTTTTTTTTTTTTTTTTAAGATTTTATTTATTAATTAGAGAGAGAGAGATCACGAGCAGGAGGAGGGGTAGAGGGAGAAGCAGACTCCCCAATAAGAAGGGAGCCCAATGCGGGACTCAATCCCAGGACCCCAGGATCATGACCTGAGCTGAAGGCAGACGCCTAACCAAATGAGCCACTCAGGCGCCCAGGGCATATATCTTTTCAAGTCAGTATTTTTATATTCTTCAGATAATAGCCAGAAGTAGAATAGACGGATCATGTAGCAGTTCTAGTCTTAACGGAGACTTCTCCATACTGTTTTTCATAGTGGCTGCACTAATTTACATTCCCATAAACAGTGTACAAGGGTTTCCTTTCCTCCACATCCTCACCCACACTTGTTATATCGTCTTTTTGATAATACCCATTCTAACTGACGTGAGGTGACGTGTCAAATGCAGTTTTGATTTGCATTTCCCTAATAATTATTGACGTTGAGCATCTTTTCATGTGCCTATTGGCCATCTGGATGTCTTCTTTGGAAAAATGTCTATTCAGATCCTCTGCCCATTTTTTTTTTTTTTTTTAAAGATTTTATTTATTTATTTGAGACAGAGAGAATGAGAGAGAGAGAGAGCACATGAGAGGGGGAGGGTCAGAGGGAGAAGCAGGCTCCCCGCCGAGCAGGGAGCCCGATGCGGGACTCGATCCAGGGACTCCAGGATCATGACCTGAGCTGAAAGCAGTCGCTTAACCAACTGAGCCACCCAGGCGCCCCCTCTGCCCATTTTTTAATTGAGTTGTTTGGGGTTTTGTTTTGTTGTTTTGTTTTATTTATTTATTTATTGAGTTGTAGAAGTTCTTGATATATTTTGCACATTATCCCTTATCAGATATATGATTTGCAAAAATCTTCTATTCAGTAGATTATCTTTTCATTTCGATGATTTGCTGCAGAAGTTTGATGTAGTGCAATTTGTTTATTTTTGTTTCCCTTGCCTTTGCAATCAGATCTACAAAAATACTGCTAAGACACATGTTGAGGAGCTTACCACCTATGTTTTCTTCTTTTAGGAATTTTACAGTTTCAGGTCTTATGTTCAAATCTTTAATGCATTATGAGTTAATTTTTATGTATAGGGCAAGACAGTGGTCATGTTTCATTCTTCTGCATGTGGCTGTTCAGTTTTTCTCAACACCATTTATTGAAGAGACTTTCCTTTCTCCATTGTATGTTATTGGCTCTTTTGTTACAAATTAATTGTCCATATTATGTGTGGGTTTAATTTTGGGCTCTCAATTCGGTTCCATTGATCAGCATGTCTGTTCTTATGCCCATACCAAACTGTTCTGATTACTATAGCTTTGTAGTATAATTTCAAATCAAGGAGCATGAAGCCTCAAACTTTGTTCTTTCTCAAGATTACTTTGGCTATTTGGGATCTTCCATGGTTCTGTAAAAATTTTAGAATTTTTGTTCTAGTTCCATGAAAAATGCCCTTGGAATTTTGAGAGGGGACTGCAATGAATCTGTAGATTGCTTTGGGTAGTATGGACATTTTAACAATATTAATTCTTCCAATCCATGACCATGAACTATCTTTCCATTTATTTGTGTCTTAAATTTTTCATCAGTGCCATGGTTTTCAGTATACAGATCTTTCATTTCCTTGGTTAAATTTATTCCTAGGTATTTTATTCTTTTTGGTGTGCTTTTAAATGAGATTTTTTCTTAATTCCTCTCTCTGATAACTCATTATTCATGTATAGAAATGCCAGATTTCTGTTATGTTAATTTTGTATCCTCCTACTTTACTAAATCCATCTATTAGTTCTAACAGTTTTGGTAGAGTCTTTTGGATTTTCTATATATAGTGTTGTGTCAACTGCAAATAGTGATAGTTTTAGTTCTTCCTCCCTTGGGTGTCTTCTATTTCTTTCTCTTGCTTAATTGCTGCGGCTAGGACTTCCAGTACTGTGTTGAATCAAAGTGGCAAGAGTGTGCAATTCTCTTGTTTCTGATCTTAGAGAAAAACTGCCAGCTTTTTACTGTTGAGTATGATGTTAGCTGTGGGTCTGTCATATATGGCCTTTATTATCTTTACTCACTTTGTTGAGTTTGGATCATATAAATGGATGTTGAAGTTTGTCAAATGATTTTTCTGCATCTATTAAGATCATATGATTTTTATCCTTCATTTTGTTAATGTGGTGTTGATTGATCTGTGGGCACTGAACCATCCTTGGATCCCTGGACTAAATCCCACTTGATTGTGGTTTATGATCTGTTTAATGTATTATTGAACTCGGTTTGCTAATATTTTGTTGAGAATTTTTTCATCAGTGTCATCAATGATACTGGCCTGTAACTTTCTGTGTATATGTGGTATTCTTGTCTAGTTTTCGTATCAGGGTAATGCTTCATAACTAATGAAGTGCTCCCTCCCCTTAAATTTTTTTTGTAAGAGTTTTAAAAGGATATGTATTAAATCTTCGAATGTTTGATAAAGTTCATCTGTGAAACCATCTGGTCCTGGACTTTTGGGAAGTTCTGATTATTAATTCAATATCCTTGCTAGTAAGTGGTCTATTCAGATTTTCTATTTCTTTATGACTTGGTCTTGGAAAATTTTATGTTTCTAGAAATTTATCCATTTCTTCTAGGTTGTCCAATTTGTTGGCCTATAATTGTTCATAGTCTCATGATTCTTCGTATTTCAGTGGTGTCAGTTGTAACTTCTCTTTCATTTCTGATTTTACTTGACTCCTTTTTCTTGATGAGTCTGGCCAAAGGTTTGTCAATTTGCTTTATCTTTTCAAAGAACCAGCTTAGTTTCATTGACCTTTTCTATTGTTTTGTCTCTTTCATTTATTTCTGCTCTGATCTTTATTTTTTTAAGATTTTATTTATTTGACAGAGAGAGAGCACAAGTAGGAGAGAGGCAGGCAGAGGGAGAGGGAGAAGCAGGCTCTCCGCTGCAGGGAGCCCGATGCGGGGCTCCATCCCAGGACCCTGAGATGAAGGCAGACGCTTAACCGATTGAGCCACCCAGGCGCCCCTGCTGTGATCTTCACTATTTCTCTCCCTCCATTAACTTTGGGCTTCCGTTTTGTGTAAAATCAGATTATTTGAGATTTACTTGAGGTAGGCCTGTATTGCTATCAATTTCCCTTTTAGAATCACTTTTGCTGATTTAAAAAATTTGGGTTTGTGGTGTTCCTATTTTCATTTTTGTCCCTAGGTAATTTTAATTTCCTCTTTGTTTTCTTCAATGACCAATTGATTGTTCAATAGCATGTTGTTTGATCTCCATATTTTGGGGGTTTTCCCAATTTTCTTCTTGTAATTGATTTTTAGTTTTATACCATTGTGGGTTAAGATGCTTGATATTTCATCTTCTTGAATTTATTGAGACTAGTTTTGTGGCCTAACATGATCTTCCTGGAGACTATTCCATGTGCAGTTCAGAAGCATGTGTATTCTGTTCTTTTTGGATGGAATGCTCTGTACATAGCTATTAAGTCTATCTGGTCTAATGTATTGTTCAAAGCCACTGTTTCCTCATGGACTTTCTATTTGGATGATGTATCCATTGATGTAAGAGGGGTGGTTAAAAGTTCCCTACTATTCTTGTATTACTGTCAATTTCTCCCTTTAGGTCTGTAATATTTGCTTTATATATCTTGGTCTCTCTGTATTTGGTGCATATGTATTTATAAATGTTACGTGTTCTTGTTGAATTACCCTTTTCATTATGTAACGCCCTTTCTTATTACTATAGTTTTTGTTTTAAAGTCTATTTTGTCTGCTATAAGTATAGCTATACCAGCTTTTTGTTTCCATTTGCATGGAATATCTTTTTCCATTCTTTCAGTTTCCGTTTATATATGTCCTTACTTCTGAAGTGAGTCTCTTATTATAGGGAGCATATAGATGGGTCTTCTTTTTTTTTATCCATTCAACCACTTTGTGTCTTTTGACTGGAATATTTAGTTCATTTAAAGTAATTATTGATAGGTACATACTTACTGTCATTTTGTTCATTGTTTTCTGGCTGTTTTCGTGGTTCCCTTCTGTTCTCTCTCTTCCCTTCTGGTTCAATGGTTTCCTTTTATATTGTTTAGATTCTTTTCTCATTTTGTGTATTTAGTATAAATTTTGCTAAGTTCACCTGTAACTTCCTGTGTATATAATGGTCTGTTTTGAGTTGACAGCAACTTAAGTTGAACATATTCCAAAACCTTACATTTTTTCTTCCTGCTTCCCATGTTTTATATTTCTTATGTCACACTTTACACCTTTTTATTTTGTGCCTCTCTTAACTAATCACTGTAGTTTTAGTTAATTTTACTATTTTTGTATTTTGACCTTCACACTTGCCTTATTAGTGGTTGATCCACTATCTTTACCATATATTTACCTTTTCCAGTGACATTTTTACTTTCACATGCTTTCTTATTATTAATTAGTTCCATTTTTTTTTCAGTTTAGAGAGACGTCCCTTTAATATTACTTTTTTTTTTAAAGATTTTATTTATTTATTTGAGAGAGAGAGAGAATGAGAGCGAGTACATGAGAGGGGGGAGGGTCAGAGGGAGAAGCAGACTCCCTGCCGAGCAGGGAGCCCGATGCGGGACTCGATCCAGGGACTCCAGGATCATGACCTGAGCCGAAGGCAGTCGCTTAACCAACTGAGCCACCCAGGCGCCCCCTTTAATATTTCTGATAGAGCCAGTTTAGTGACGATGAACCACTTCTGTGTTTGCTTATCCATAAAACTTTTAATCTCTCCTTCAAACCTGAGTACTAAACTTACCAGTAAAGACTTCCACGTTAGAAGTTTTCTCCTTTTAGCACTTTGAATATGTCATGCCACTCACTTCTGGCCTGCAAAGTTTCTGCTGAAAAATCTGCTGATAGTCTTATGGGGTTTCCCTTGATATATAAGTTGTTTTTCTCTTGCAGCTTTTAAGATTCTCTTTTACCATTTTAATTATAATGTGTCCTGGTATGGATCTCCTTGGGTTCTTCTTATTTGGAACCCTCTGGGCTTCATGAACCTGTAGGTCTATTTTCTTCTCTAGATTAGAAAAGTTTTCAGCCATTATTTCTTCAAATAAGTTTTCTGGCCCTGTCTATCTTGTATTTGGAACCCTACAATGTCAATGTTATTCCACTTGATGTGGATTCAAAGGTTCCTTAAATTATCTTCATTTTTTTTTTTTTTTTTTTTTTTTTTTTGCTGTTCTGTCTGGGTGACTTCTATTGCTTTTTCTTCCAGCTTGCTGACCTGATTTTTGGCCTCATCCAGTCTGTTGAACTGCTCTAGTGTACTTTTCAGTTCAATTACTGTATTGTTCAGCTCTGTACCTTCTGTTTGGAATTTTGTTATATTTTCTCTTTGTTGAGGATCTATGTTCATCCAATTTTCTTCTGAGTTCAGTGAGCATCTTTATGACCATTACTTTGAATTCTTTATCAGATACATTGCTTGTTTTCATTTCATCAATGTCATTTTCTAATGTTTTATCCTGTTTCATTTAGACCATTTTCCTATGTCTCATTTTTGTCTGACGCTGTTTGTTTCTATATACTAGGTAAATCAATCACCTCTCCTAGTATTGAAGGAGTGACCTTGCAAAGGAGATGTCATATGGCCCAGAAACTCAATCCCCTCTGACCAGAGCTAGGTGCTCAAGAAGCATCCCCTGTATGGGATGCATGAGTCTGTTTGCTGTGGCAGGGCTATGTTTGTGATGCAGTGGTATATAGGGTAGTGCCCAGTCTGGCTGTAATGCATGGCTGCACTGAGTGGCACAAGGCTGCACTGTGGCAAAGGGATGGGCAGGGCTGTTGCCTGACCCAGCCGGGATGCACAACTGCAGCATGGGGATTGGCAGGATTCTCAGTGGGGCACATCCCCCATCTCTAGCAGATTAGAGGAATAGTTTCCAAATGACTCCCACCCTCACCAACTTTAACAAGGTAGATAAGGTCACAAGTATGGCACCTGCCAGTGTCTCCATCCCTGGGAAAAGTTCCAAAAGTTTCCAGCCTCTCTGGCAAGCACTTTAAGATTAGTAAGTGGGTCTCCTTCACATATGGTCTAGGTGCTTTTCAAATTGGCGTTTTTGTGCTGGGTCTCTTGGTGAGTGAGTCTGCACATGAACCCTTAAGAGCAAGTTCTCCATTCCCTATAGTTCCACGGTTTTCCTGAACATAATCTCTGTTGGTTTTCAAAGTCTGGCATTTAGAGGCCTCATCTTTCTCATTCAGGATCTAAGGGTTTTCAGTGCCTGATGTGGAACACAAACCCCTCACTCAGTGAAAACTTCTGTATTTTTGAGATCCTCCTTGACTGTGATCATTGAATGTACAGTGGGTTGTTTCTGGCAAGATGCTGTCTCTGCCTCTCCTATCCATCTCAATGCTGTTCTTTTTGCCCTTTATTGTAGAGGCTCTGTTCATCCAGTTTTCTGGTCTTTTTCAAATTATTCTATATGCAGTTGTATATTTGTTGTATACATGGGAGGGATCTTCCTACACTGCCATCTTGAACCCAAGTCTCTATTTATCCAGATTTTATAGACGAGAAAGTAATCACAAATGGTTATAATTTGTCTAAGATCAGAAAATTAGTGTGTAGTAAAGTCAGGACTTATCTAAGGCAAACTCATCAGAATTGCTTATTTTTATTTTTATTTATTTTTTAAGATTTTATTTATTTATTTGACAAAAGAGACACAGCGAGAGAGGGAACACAAGCAGGGGGAGTGGGAGAGGGGGAAGCAGGATTCCCGCTGAGCAGGGACCCCAATGTGGGGCTCGATCCCAGGACCCTGGGATCATGACCTGAGCCACAGGCAGACGCTTAACATCTGAGCCACCCAGGTGCCCCAGAATTGCTTATCGTAACTTACTCAATACTGCTTACCCTGTATCTTTCTATAACCTCTTATTCATAAATTTATAAGTTCATTATCCTTGCAGTAGTTTGTCTATGATGGAGATCAACAATTTCTTCCTTTTCTGTATGTGCATGCCATATTCTCATATCAAGTGGTAAAAATGGTTTTAAGGCATTTAAGGCTATGAGAAGACTTGCAGCTGCATCCCGGGCCTCTTGAAATACTGACTCTTTGGGAAGTCAGACACCATAAGAAATCATGATTCCTGCCAAGCTGTGAGGAAGCCCACACTAGCCAAATGGAGGTACAACCTAGAAAGAGATGCCTGATCAGCCCCCAACTTTCCAGCCATCCCAATCCAGGCATCAGTCATAGGAATGAAGTTCACAGACGACTCCAGTCTCAGCCACCATCTAACTGTACATGTGAGGGACTCTAAGAACCACCTACTGAGCCTATCAACCTTTAAAACTATGAAATATAATAATATATTATTGTTTCAGCCACAAAATTTGGGGTGGTTTGTAACATAGAATTAAGTAACTGGAATAAATCTTTTTCTTCACTATGAATTTTACTATTTTTCAATGTAGGACCATTCAGTTTGTTGTGCTTACTCCTAGGCCTTTTTTTTTTTTTTTTAAGATTTTATTTACTTGAGATTGAGCACACAAGCAGGGAGAGGGTCAGAGGGAGAGGGAGAAGCAGACTCTCTGCTGAGCAGGGAGCCTGATGTGGGACTCGATCCCAGGAGCCTGGATCATGACCTGAGCCGAAGGCAGACACTTAACTGACTGGGCCACCCAGGCGCCCCTTACTGCTAGTCCTTTTGACTTATCCTGTGACTCAATGAAGTTGATGAATATTTATTGAGAACCTACTCTATGCCAGGTTCTGTTCCAAGAGCTTGTAATACAGTGGGGAAACAAACTAAGCATTTCTGTCCCCTTGTGGAGCTTACATCTAACAAGGGAGAAGGACAATAAACAAAATATGAAATAATGAGATAAACAGTGTGTTAGAATGTGGTAAACACTATGAGTATGAGAGAGGGCAGGGTGAGAAAGATCAGGAGTGCCAGGGCAGGGAAGAAAGACAATGTAAAGACAGTGTAAAGACACACCCCAATGAGAAGATGACACTGAGTAAAGAGAGATAAAAAGGAGATGAAGGAGAGGGTGTGCGGGTCCACCACTCAGATCACGATCTCAGGGTTGTGAGATGGAGCCCTGCAAGAGGCTTTGTGCTGATCACGGAGCCTGCTTAAGATTCTCTCTTCCTCTGCCCCTCCCCTCTCCCTCTCTTAAAAAAAGAAGAAGAAAAAAAAGATGAAGGAGTTAGCTAAAGGGAAAGAATAGATGAAAAGAGCACAAAGGTACTGAGATGGGGCTATGAATAGAATGATCAAGGAAGAGCAAAAAAGTCAGTGTGCCTGGAGTAAAGTAAAAAGGGAGAAGCAGTAGGAGCTGAGGTCAGATGGCTAACAGAGAGCCAGATCATGTAGATCCTTGTGAGAGCTCTGGATTTTATTCTGAAAGAAACAGGGAGAACCTGAACAGCAAAAGTGCTATAATCTAACAGGCTCACTCCACTTACTGTGTTAAGGTTGAAGGAATGTAAGAGCTAAAGCAAGGAAACAAACTGGAGGTTGTTAAAATACTCCAGGGTAAAGATGAAGAAGGCTTGGATCTGACTGGCAGGAGGGGAAGTGATGAGTAGTCTGGATATATTATTGGTAGAGCCTGAAGAATTCCCAATGGACTGGAAATGGGACATGAAAGAAGAAAGGTATCAAAGATTGACTCTGGTTTTTGGCTGAGCAATTAGAAAGATGGGATTGTAATCAACAAAGAGGAGGAATCCTAGAAGGGGAACGGATTTGGGGACAAAGATCAGTTTACTTTTGGACATGTCAAGACAGAGCTGTCCATTAGACATTCCAGTGGAGATATCAAGTACACAGATGGACATACAAATTTGAAACTCAGAAAAAAGATCTGGAAGAGAAACAGACCTGGGAGTCACTGACACACAGATTATTTTTAAAGCCATGGGCTGGATGAAATCATTTCTCGAATGTGTAGATAAAGACGAGCACTCCAACACTGAAGGGTTACTCTGTTATAGGAATCTTGAAACAATGCTTGCTATCTGCTGATTTTACCTATCCCTGGAGGGTGAACTATGGACCCTGAGAAATAATCTCTGTTTCTACATGATACCAGCACTTGACTCGATCTTCATTTTGATCCCTTCATTCTTGAAGATTTCTATTTCCATATTGCTTTCCAAACCCCCATTATCACAATTCCTTGAGGTATTCCTAGTGGAACGTACTTGCATGAAAATAAGATCAAAACTCAATAAAACAGAGCACATTACATGTCATATTATCCAAAAGTCTACAGTCCAATGGCACAGGTGGCAAAGGCAAAATGAATTAAAATTGTATCTAATGTTTTAGTACATATTTTCTTATATATTCTGAATTTATTCTATGTGATTTTTGAGAGAGAGAGAGAGGAAGGGAGGGAGGGAGAGGGAGAGAGATAATCTCAAGCAGGCTCCACACTCAGCACAGAGCCCTACACAGGGCTCAGTCTCACGACCCTGAGATCATGACCTGGGCCGAAGTCAAGAGTTGGATGCTCAACCAACTGAGCCACGCAGGCATCCCATTATTCTATGTGATTTTGACAAAATATAGAATATAGAGAACTTCAGGTTAGATTGAGAAGTTAAAATTCTGCTTGAATGTGTCTGTCTTGTTACTGCTGTAAAATGGTTTACAAAAGAGGACTGCTGAGACTGAGCTATCACAATGTCCTACATAAAAATTGCATCTCCTCCAATACTGCCAATATTCTAGGACCTTCCCCTTCAGCTGGTAGCACAGGTGATTTCAGGTTGAACCTTTGAAATCAAAATGGTTTCAAATCAAAATGGTTTCAAGTATCATCTACCAAACATTTGCATCAAGAACATCGGAGACATCTAAAAAAAATCTAAAAAAAAGGTTTGAGCACCACCGTTCTAAAAGAATCAAGGACAACCCATGCCAGAAACTGAAAATCGGGATTATAATCCACTCACTCACTAACAGAAAGTCATTTTCTTAAGCCTGCCTAAAAATTAATATTTATTATTCATTATTTCTGGATAAAACAGTTACAAATTATTCCATATTCACAGGAAGGGAGGATAACTCTGCTCCCTGCATCCTGACCAGTGTTTTTAAACTCTCCTTCTCTCAGTTCATTCATCATCCCTTCCCTCAAATTATCACCCCCTCACCTTTCCATGGCAAATTATCTACATGATCTGTGTTCACGGCCTCTTTTTCCTGGAAATGGTCCTCGCTTCAACAACTGTCATCTAGAGCTCCTACCTTCTCATCATTCTGTGTAACACGGATATAATGCATGCATAATGCATAAAAACTTACAAAGCATTTCAAATACATTATACTAGTTGATATTCAAAACACTCTTGAAGAGGCATATCTCCTGATTATCTAATAAGGAGCCTCAGGCTGAGAGGCTAAGTGACTTGTTCCCATAAGGATATAGAGCAAATAAGTGACAGCATAATGCCTCCCACTTAGGTCATCTAATGCAAGCTTGGCATTTATTGCACTGCATTATAACTCAGTCTAACACACAAAATTACATTTTTTAAAAAAAGGTTATTTATTTGAGAGAGAGTGAGTGCGTGGCAGGAGTGAGTGTGCTGGGGAGGGGCAGAGGGAGAAGGCGAGATTCCTCAAGCAAACTCCCTCCCAAGCACAGAGCCGATGTGGGGCACGATCCCAGGACCCTGAGACCATGACCTGAGCTGAAATCAAGTCAGATGCTTAACCAGCTGAGCCACCCAGGTGCCCCCAAAATCACATGCTTAAGTAACACTGATAAACTAGCCCATTGATTGCTAAATCTTTTGGCCTTTCCTCCTGAATCATTTGCCGAAAATTTACTGACCATCCAATCACTAGAATTTTATTTCAGCTTGGCTTTCCTCATCTTAACTATTTGATTCTTAACCCCTTGGATTCATTCTCCTAAGGATGCCTCAGACTTAATCTTCTCCCAGTTTCTGCTTCTCCCTCCCCACCCCCTACCCCTTTGGTGGTTGTGGCTTTTTCCAATAACCTCTCCAAAATGACAAGTGACATTTGACAAATGTAAAATGACAAGCTTGTTGAAAATGACTATTTTCTACTTTTCTGACTAGTTCATTTTTTAAACTTTAAGTTTATTCATCCAATACTCCTACTTTACAATAACTGTCAAACTAATATTCAAGACAAGTAATTCGCCTTCCCTGATTTCATATTCCAAGGTTGAAATGACATCTGAAATCTAAATACTTTTCTCAGGAATCATAACAAATAATTTGGGGGATTTCTTCATTCCATGTAGATGTTGTTTTCTATTTGAAGTTTTTATTTTTATTTTTTTCAATACAGCTCCTTGAACAAAAAAACATGCAAATTGTGGCTCACTAGGAAGACAAAGGACCAGTGACTAAAATAATTTTTTAAAGTAAGATAACTTAAAAGTCCTTGAAATTGCTTGAAATTGCCTTATACATGGAATATTAGTATAAAAAAATAAATCTAGAGTTTAAAGAAGTTAATTGCATAAATTTGGGGGGAAAAAACTTATTATTAATTTACTTTTAAATAATGGAGAAACAAAAATTTTTTAAATTCATGTAAAAACAGGCAAAAAGCAGAATAAAAATAATGGATAAAAACGCAATGGAATTAAAAATTTAATTTAAAATTAAAAATTTTAAATTTCATCATTTAAGGGGAAGTAGAAAGGAAAATGCTACCAAGTACATACAAAATTGCCAAATTATACCATGGTACAGGAATAAGAAAACTGAACAATTCCAAGAAATATTTAGGATATCCCCAGAATATACAAATGTTACAAATCTGGAAAACATTCTCATGCTTAAGAGAAATAATTTTTAAACTTATTTTAATTAATTAATTAATTAGGGGGGGCAGAGGAAGAGAGGGAGAGAGAGAGAGAATCCCAAGCAAGCTCCACAACTCTGAGAATATGACCCCAAAATCAAAAGTTAGATACTCAACTGACGGAGCCACCCAAGCTCCTCACCCTAACAATTCAACCAATTTCTAGCCTCTTAGCACCTGCATAGCCCCACAAGCTCCATATAACCATAGGGAAACTTGAAATTTTTATTCCCATGCATTTCCTTCTATTCTTGCTAACTGAACGTATAGTACTTCTGCCCCCCTAAATAACATCCTGGGGTATTTTGTGCTTCCCCTCCTCTTGCACTGTATATCTGAAGATCTTATTTGATCAGGAGAGGCTCAGGACTTACATGTCGCTGATGGTGGTTTAAATGTTAGCTCACCAAACCAACACACCCAAAACCTTGCCGCCCCTGGGAAAACTATGACTGATCAAAGAAATGATTACTAGGGAATTACTGAACTCCTCAAGATGGTCAGCCTTTCGATTATCCAAGAGCCTGAATTTGTCAAAACAGAAAACGTATTTCTTCCTGAGGGATGCACAGAAGCCACCAAGTAGGAGTCACTTTATGGCAATAGGCCCTGAGATACACCTTTCTACATCCCAACTGCATACCGTCTAGCCTTACTAAGTATGTCACCTTCATAATAAATACCAAGAGATATTTAGGTTACCAGTACGAGTTTATAACCACAGATGAAAGGCATAAATTCATAATCTACATTAAACAATCTTAGCCAGGAATACAGGGAGTCCTAGCTTCAGGGGCTCAAAAATTCCCTTGTATTACATGCAAATTTATCTGTGTATTTTTCTGGGCAAGAGTGTCCAATGCATTTATCAAGGTGCCAAAGTTGTCCTTAAATAAAGCAAAATATGAAAACCACCTAAAAGGTAAAAGTATAAAGACACAATATGGTATAGAAGAAAAGATTAGTATTAGAAGGTAAAAAGCCAAATTTGGACCTTAGTTCTACCCCTCATTACCTGTGATACTTAGGTAAGTTCCTTTGCTTCTTTGTACATTCATTTCCTAGTCTATAAAAATGGAAAAAGACACGTACTATGAGGATTAAATATAATGTATGTAAAGTACCTCACATAATGCCCAGCAAATATTGCATTATCCACTGATACTTGCTTTAAGAACACAAAAATGTCTTAAGTAGACAAAATGAGCCACAACACATTTAAAATCAACTGTTAGATGATAAAATCTATTTTTCTTCTGAACATAGTTTCATCAAAATATGGATATACTCTGTACTCATATCTTATTGCTGAGACAAATGCGCCACACAAAGGTAGTGACTTAAAACAACACAAATTTATTATCTTACAGTTCTGGAAGTCGGAGGGTCAAAATGAGTGTCCTGGGGCTAAAATCAAGGTGTCAGCAGGGCTGTGTTCCTTCTGGAGGATCTAGGAGAGAATCTGATCCTTGAGCTTTTTCCAGTTTCTAGAAACTTCTGGCATTCCTTGGCTCATGGCAACATCAACCTTTGCTTTAATCATCACGTCTCCTTTTGCAACTCTGACTCCCTGCCTCCTCTTTCTACTTTAGTAAAAACCCTTGTGAAGACACTAGACCCACCATCTAAACCAGGATAATCTTCCCAACTCAAGACTCTTACCAAATCATGACAAGTCCTTTTGCTATTTAAAGTAATATCTCACAGGCTCTGAAGATTAGGACATGACATCACTGGGCATCATTCTGCCCACCGTAAATCGCTTGATGTAATCTGACATTGTATAAATTCTGGTGCTAAAATAAATGGGTACATTTACATTTTGAAATAACAGATATTTGGTAAGCTTCTCCTCATTACTTTAAAATAAATCAGCTTTCTAGAAAAACCATAAGCAATTATTTTTAGTTGCACCATTTAATCTTAAATCAGCTGTGACCGGCACATGTTATACTTTCTTTTATAAACGTCAACGTCACATCGTACAAATTATTGCTATGTATAACCAAGAGAATGCTTGTCGTTTTATTTAGCTTTTTTTTCATTTTTCTAAATATTATTTTTTAGACATGAACACTCTAAAGTTTGACAACACAGAAAAATTATGTTTCAAAGAGAGGAATAAATGGTATGTCCCCATAAGATTTGGTTTTATCACGATAGCTACTCATATATGAGCACAAAGTGTAAACCACAACTCACCAGTGGTTCTCTATTTTTGACCAGACGAATGATTTTTACGGAGTCTTCTTCATCGTCAATATCATCAGGCATTGGCGGTAATACGGGATCATAATTTTTCTGAGCCACAGTATCATGTACAGAGAGCAAAGCCTATCAAAGTCAACATTTGGGAAAAAATTAATCAAATATAAAATCCCAAGCACATCCAACTATAAAGAAAATCAAATCGGTGTTATAATTTTGACGTAACAATGGTGACAGGCAACTACGTGAAAAGGAGGATCTTAGAAACGGGAGTATGTAGGACAGGAGAAGGCGGCACTATTTAGCTGCCATCCCCATCCCCAATGCCACCAATGTAGGACAAGAATCAGCATAAAAGTCCTCTCACCTGTATATTTTCTGGTTCTTCATTATAAGGGTGGCAGCTGGGGATGGGGTGGGGGTTATTACTTTTACTAGAAAATGAGGCTCTAGGTACATTGTTGATCAGCCAGTAGGAGTCTGAGAGAACTGTATTTTTCCCTTCCTCCTGTTAGCAGAAAACACACAAAAAAACTGACCAATAATGACTAACTTTCGTTCTTTTCTTGTTTTCTCACCTTTTCATTTTTTTTGTGTAATAAGATAACTAATTTGTGTATAGTGAAAGTTTTTCTAGTCATGACTGTCATGGTGGTAAATCTCCACAAAACACTGTCACATTGTCATTATAGACCAATGACCAAAATAACTCTCAAACCTTGACATGTCACTACTATTTTAGGAGACTGGGTTTTAGACTTTTAACTCATTTGTTCCCTAATCACTACCACCAGTCTGTAAATTATTCTAGCCAGAAGCCTAGAAATCATCCTTGAAACAAATCTCTTCTCCACCGTACACTCCTCAACACCCAATCCATATCCTGTTAAATCTACTTGCAAAATATATCCTAAATGTGTTGTCTTCTCTCAGCTCTAGACCAGAGGCTGGCAAATGATGCCACCTGTTTTTGTAAAGGAAATGCTCCTATCACCCAGTCTTCATTCATGGATGTGTTGTCCATCGCTGCCATCATGCTACGAGAGCAAAATGGAGTAGGAGCAACAGACCATTTTTACAGGAAAAGTTCAGAGACATCGATGTTGTCGTGTTTTACCTGGAGAACTGTAATAGCCTCTCAATGGTCCAGCTGCATTCACCTGTGGTCTTTTTTCCAAGATATGAATATCTCACAGTTTCTTTGCCCACTATGCCTTTGAAGAACATTTAGGATGTTTTCAGTTCTTGGCTATTATAAATAGTGCTGCTATAAATATTTCTCATCTTCTAATGCGCATGCGTGCGCGCATGCACACACACACACACACACACACACAATTGGGGTTAAGTATAGTTGGCTGTTGAACAACTTGGGTTTGAACAGCACGAGTCCATTTGTATCCAGGTATTTTTTGAAAAATACAACACAGTCTTATAAATGTATTTTCTTTTCCTAATAATTTTCTTAACATTTTCTTTTATCTCATATACTTTATTGGAAGAGCACAGTATATAATACACATAACATACAAAATATGTGTTATCAACTATTTGCTATTGGTAAGGCTTCCAGTCAACAGTTGGCTATTTGTAGTTAAGTTTTGGGGAGCCAAAAGTTATACACAAATTTCTTTCTTTTTTTTTTTAAATTATGTTTGGTTAGCCAACATATAGTACATCATTAGTTTCTGATGTAGTATTCAGTGATTCATTAGTTGTGTATAACACCCAGTGCTCATCACAACACGTGCCCTCCTTATACACAAATTTCTAACCAGGCAGGGAGTCAGTGACCCTAATCCCTGCATTGTTCAAAGGTCAAGTATATTTAAGAGAGAAAAGTCTGGGTTGTGGGTTTCTAAGTATATTCAACATTACTAGATACAAGATGAACAATTTTTCAAAGTGGTTGTCCCAGTTCTACTCCTACCAACAGCTTCCGTGAGTTCTAGTTATATCCCATGATCCCCAACATTTTACATTACTAGTTTCAATCTGGCAGTGGTATCTCCTTGTGATTGAAATTTCATATTTCTTATAACCAATGATAGCTTTTTTTGGGAGATGCCTGCTGAATATCCTCACACAGTTTTCTATTCTATCTGTCTTTTTCTTATTGATATGTAAGAATTCTTTATAATATACTGGACCCAAGCCTTTGTTAGTTACATATGCCACAAATGTCACTTTTTGTATCTGACAAGAGTTTCAGAGCGAAGGAATGAACAGCCTCAAGATGAACAAATATTTGAAGAGATAATAGCTGTAAATTTTTGACAACCGATGAGAGACTGAGTCTGAAGATTCAGGAAACCCAATATATCCATTAGGAAGCAGGAACAATAAAAAGAAATCCAAGATTAGATACATATTGTAGTGAAACTACAGAACACCAAAGACAGGAGGATCTTAAAAATATCAGAAAAAAAATATGACTGACAGCTGAGTGATTAGCCACAATGGAAACCAAAAGCCAGTTAAATACCTTTGTAAGTGCTTTAAAAAATAAATAAATAAATAACAACCAGCCCAGAATTGTGTATTCAGCAAAAATACCATTCAGGAATGAGGATGAGAGCCAAGATGAAGTTAATAGGGATCCCACTTGAAAAAAGTAGAAAACAGAAAACTTAAAAAAACAAAAAAACAACAATCAAAAAGATGCACAATGGTTTGAGAAGACACTGGACATCAGACAATTAAGGACAGTGATCACTGAGAGAAAGGAAACAAATGTGAGCCTTGTGAGGCCAGAGTTTCCTGGCCGTGTAGGGGGGAGAAGGTACCCAGGCAGAACCCACTGGTCTCCGTAAGTTGAGACAACACAGTGAGGAATGCTGGGAGGTCAAGGAACTAAAGTTCTCAGGAGAGAGTATGAAAGAGAAGATGGTGAGAGGCATGGGCTCTGGAGATCTGCAGGAGGTCCCCCTTTGAGTCCTCAGCCAAAGCCCATGCATACAAAAAAACTACCAGAAAGGATTAGAGCAGTGGTTATCAGCTGAGAACAATTTTACTCCCCAATAGCCATTTGGCAATGTCTGGAGACATTTTGGGTTGTCACAGCGTGGAGGATGCTACTGCCATCCAGTTTGAGGCCAGGGATGCTCCTAAACATTTGACAGCATACACAGCAGTTCCCTGCCCTCCACACCCCCTCCCCCCAATAATTTTCAAGCTCCATAATGTCAATAGCTCCAAGGTTAAGAAACTATGCATTACAGGGAACAATTCCCAAAGCTCACACAGGGCAGGAATAGCTCCTGTTCCCTTCAGTCAGAGGGGAAAAGCTTGGCATTCACAAGGCACTGAGGACAGTTAACATGGGATATTGTCTTAATAGGAGAAAATACTTAATCCAAGATTAAACAATGCTAAGATCTCACCTAACAAAGCTTAAAAGCAAGCCTCTGAAGGACCAAAATATTTCCATGTAATTATATAACAGAAAAAAAACTCAAGAATATCACTATAAAAATATGAAAATATCCAGCATCAAACAAAGTAAAACTCATAATGACTGAGAGCCAATCAATTACTGACGAAAGTTATGCGGCATGTGAAGACAGAAGAAAATACTACTCATAATGATGAACAACATAACACCATAGAACTAAACTCTGAAAATTACACAGATGACAGAACTATATAGAACCAAATCCTGAAATTAGAGAGAGACTGCAGACAAGAAAATTAAAACAATTACTATACCTGTATTCCAAATGCTTAAAAAGCTAGAGAAAACACTGAAAATGAGACTTGCCATATATAAGAAAGATTCAAATCAAACTTCTAGAGACAAAAGATACAATGTATGAAATTTTTTAAAAAGTACACTGAATGAGATTAACGCTTATAGTTAAAGCAATTTATAAACTACCTAAAATGAAACAACACAAAGAGAAAATATTGTAAAAAATTACAAATGGAACATTATTGAGCTATGGGACAACTTATATACACCTAATTGGCATCTCCAAAGGAGAGGTGTTAAAAAAAATATTTGAAGAAATATGGCATAAAATATTCCAAATTTGATGGGGGGAGAAAAAGCCCCTAGGGCCAGGAAGTTCAACATATCCAAGCACAAAAAAAAAACCATAAAAAGAAATAACACCAAATTGCTTAAAACCAGTGAGAAAGAAAAAATCTTAAAATCAGCCAAAGGAAAAAAGCTTAAAAAGATAACACACATCAGAAACAATACGAGCTACAAGATAAAAGAGCAACATCTTTTAAATACTTAAAGAAAACCAGCAACCTAAAATTCTATACCCAGCAAAAATATCTTTTAATAATGAAGGGATAATGCAGACTTTTTAAAGACATAAAAAAAGTTGAAGGAATTCATCACCAGGAGACTTGCACTACAAAAAATGGTATATGGAGTTTTTCAGACAGGAAGATAGGAACAGACAGTGGATGGGATATGGATCTATAAAGAGTTGAATGAAAAACATCAGAAATATTCACTATCTGGGTATCTATGATAACTATCTTGCACATAGATAAGACTAATAGAGATCACTAATAAACATCTTTTAAAATAAAATGATTATCATAGTTGATAGGCAATACTAACAGCAGCAGCTATGTATTTTTCCTCTTTAGTTTTGTATTCATTTCCATGTCTGGATTCCAAAATATATTTTTAATATTCATAGATATTGAGTTCCTAATTCTTTAATAGTTTTGCTTTACAAATATATTTGGTTAGCAACATTTTTATTTTGGACAACTAAAAGTAACTTTGTATTCTATTTGCCTGTTTTAACTGTGATGACTTTATTCTTCAATATACAGATTGTCCTTTTGAAAGGCAACACACCTAAATAAGAAAATTGTATTTCCATATGCCACAGTCACCCCAATCAGAACTGATGGGTTTACCTGTTGCTCAGAAGACTATGCAGGAAATTGAACACCAGGCCTTATAACTCATCAGGCGCACAGACTTTCACTGCTTTGGACCCCCTGGAGTCAATTCTATGTTTTAGTATCTGTCAGGTCAACAGAATTAAGTATCTAACTCATAAGAATGAGTAACACTGATTTATTCCTCCAGAAGGAAGCTTCACTTTTCCCTTTTGCATGCTTAAATGAAGTCTCATCCATTCTACATGCTCAGGCAATGAGTAATTTCTGGTAAATGCACGTTTTGGAAAGCTGAAAAATTACAACAAATCTTTTTATTTTATTGCCTTTTAAAAACCTACCAAATTTTCCCCAATTTCCTAAATTATAATACCATATTCTAGAGATGATGTCACTTCACTGTTTTATCAAAAAACGAGCCTCTGAATGATGATTCATAGATGATGATTTGCCTTTAATGTGGCCATGTGATGCCTAGGAGTGGTTCTTATTATTAATGACTCTCTTTGCTTCCCCTAGAAACAAAGTCTCTGTAGAGATCCTCATCCTTTCATCAGCTCCCCCAAAGGCTACAAACATTATTGCTCTTTTCCACTCTATCACTGCAGGAAGCTCCCACACCCTATCACATCTACTGAGGCCTTCTGCTACTCATTACCCCACTTCCTTTTTCTCACCATCTGCTGTTTCTTTGATGCTTCATTACTTTTCCTGGACTTTAAGATTTGGACAATAAGACTGGATTTTATAAACATTATTGAGTAATAAGAGTAGTTATTACTTACTGTTTGGATATGGCGACTGACTGATCAATTCACAGATTTTTAAAAAATACTAACAAACTGAGGGTTGCTGGAGTGGAGGGGGGTGGGAGGGATGGGGTGGCTGGGTGATGGACATTGGAGAGGGGATATGCTATGGTGAGCACTGTGAATTGTGTAAGACTGGCGAATCACAGACCTGTACCCCTGAAACAAATAACACATTATATGTCAATATTTATTTATTTATTTATTTATTTATTTATTTATTTATTTGAGAGAGAGAGCACAAGTGAGCGTGGAGGGAGAGGGAGAGAGAATCTCAAGCAGACTCTGCACTGAGCCCAGAGCCCAAAGCAGGGCTCAGTCTACAACCCTGAGATCATGACCTGAGCAGAAACCAAGAGTCAGACACTTAACCGACTGAGCCACCCAGGTGCATCTCGATTCAGAGATTTAACAACTGGATGTAATCTTTAACTCTTTGACAGCCCTCAGGTGAGACAATGGTTACAAAATGACAAGCATTTCTTAACTGTTGGAGACTTGAGGGTGGCAAGATGTATACACAAAGTGTTGACATATATTCCAGTGGTGATCAATTAACAAAACTGAAAAAGAAAATTAAACAGGGCTTCTGAGGACATAGGGGGAAAGGACCTTCTCATGCACACCTGCGGGCACTGCACACTGAGAGGACCTGTCCAGATTGTTGCAAAGGACAAGTTGGCAATCACTATCAAAATTTTAACTGTACAGATATTTTAACCAGCAACTTATTGACCCAATAAAATTCTGAAATATACAAGAGATATGCATTACAGTGCTATTTAAAAAGCAAAAAAAAGCAAAGTCATCTAACTTATCTCTTAGAGGTGGACAATTACATTGCTCCGAAGACAAGTCCACAAAATATCAAAATGTTAAAAATCGGGCGCCTGGGTGGCTCAGTTGGTTGAGCGACTGCCTTCGGCTCAGGTCATGATCCCGGAGTCCCGGGATCGAGTCCCGCATTGGGCTCCCTGCTCAGCGAGGAGCCTGCTTCTCCCTCTGACCCTCCCCCTTCTCATGTGCTCTCTCTCATTCTCGCTCTCTCAAATAAATAAATAAATCTTTAAAAAAAAAAAAGTTAAAAATCCACAAAACAAAACAGAAAAATAGTGCATTCTATTTATAATGAAAAAAATGTAGGTGCGCCTGGGTGGCGAAGTTGGTTAAGCATCCAATTCTTGATTTCAGCTCAGGTCATGATCTCAGGGTTGTGGGATAAAGCCCTGAGTTGGGCTCCATGCTCAGTAGGGAGTCTGCTTGAGAGTCTCTCTCTCCCTCCCCCTTCTGCCCTCTCACTCTCCCTCAAGTAATTTTTTTTTTTTTTTGAGAGAGAGAGAGAGAGAGAGAGAGCACAAGCAGGGGGAGGGGAGAGGAAGAGGCACGAGCCCAACACGGAGCTCAATCCCAGGACCCTGGGACCATGACCCAAGCCGAAGGCAGATGCCTAACCAACTAAGCCACCCAGGTGCCCCTAAATAAAAAAATCTTAAAAGAAAAAATGTATAGGTAAGTATGCAGAAAGGAAAAATAATGCAGCCAATGAACAGTAGCTGTCCCTAAAAGGTATATGAACACACACTTCACACACAAAATAGAAAGTCACTAAACATATGGGATGATGTTCATCTTCACAGAGCAATGAAGATAGGAACTTCTACTTTCTCCATAGTTTGAATTAAAAATACAATTATGCGTTATCAAAAAAATTTCCTGTTTACTTTCAAAAGTCTTTATCAAGTCCCTTTGTAAAAAGTAAAATTAAAGTCAAAGTAATAAATTATCACTTTATTAAAGACAAATGTAGACTGTTTATATAAATAAATTATTCCTTCTAACCACATTCATGGATTTTCTCTTTTACCTTTCCTATGTGTGTCTGTCTGTTTATCTGTTCCTGAGATTGTGAGTGTTTCTTCTCTATCCCATGATTATGGTTCAATTTTTTATACTCAAATCTTTCATTTATTTGGAATTCATTGTATATTTCACATAATATGCATTATATTTGGTTGTATTATTTTTTCCCGATAATTAACCACTTGTGCCAGTACCATGTGTTGAAGCTCTGTCCAGTTCCACCCATCCCTCACTCCATCCATCCCTCACAGCCTTCACTAAGGCCACCATCATGTTTCACCTGAATTACTTCCACAGGCTCCCAGCTGGCCTTCCTCCATTCAGCACCCACTCCTCCCACACTACCACCACCCCACCATTCCAAGAATCTGCATGCTAGAGCAACTGTGTCACTTGCCTATTGAAATCCTTTCAATGACTTTCCACTGCTCTTAGGATGAAATCCAAACTTTGTAATATGCTCACAATAAGGGGCGCCCTATAATTTATCCTCTAAAGAAGGAAACAACCGAAATGGAAAGGAGGCTATTAATAGTCATGCTGGAACTACAGGCACAAACCAGACTGTTCTTGGGCAAACCAGGACGTACATGGCCCCCCTACTCAAAAGATCCCCTGTCCAGCTCTGAACTCCTGCCCCCTCCTCTTCCACAAGCTACTGTTCAACCACACTGAACTTATTTTCATCCTCAAACTGGACAAGTTATTCTCTTTAAGGGGATTCACATACTATTCACCTTATTTAAAATACCTATTTTCAGAGGCGCCTGGGTGTCTCAGTCGGTTAAGCATCTGACTCTTGATTTTGGCTCAGGTCACAATCTCAGGGTTGTGAGATCAAGCCCCAAATTCAGCTCACTGCTCAGTGGGAGTCTGCTTGAGATTCTCTCTCTCCTGCCCCTCCCCCCACCCTCTCTCTCCCTAAAATAAATACATCTTAAAAAAAAAAATCTATTTTCACATCCCCTCAACTCGTCTCTCCTATTCCTTCTTTTGGTTACCTCAAACTCAATCTTCAGGGCTCAATTTATATGCCACTTCCTCTGGCAAGTTTTCTTCAACCCTTCCCCCACTCCTTCCTCCCTCCCCAAATTTAGATTTAGCATCCCTCCTCTGATTTCCATAGTGTTTTGGGTTTTTTTTTTTAAGATTTTATCTATTTATTTTAGAGAGAGAGAGAGAGAAAGCGTGAACTAGGGGAGGGGCAGAGGGAGAGGAATAGAGAGAATCCCAAGCAGGCTCCATGCCCACCACCCCAAGATCATGACCTGAGCTGGAACCAAGATTCAGACATTTAACCAACTGAGCCACCCAGGCGCTCCCTCCACAGTATTTCATGTGTTCTTTCACCCTGTATTTCTCCTGTCAGCTTCATTAACCTTCACGAATCTTCTGCAAGTTGTATCTACAGGGCCCGGCACACAGTAGGCACTGGACACTTGAGAACAAATGAAGATCTGACTCTAGTGACACAAATAACCAGAGAAAGTTTTAAAACTTTTCAAAAAGGAATCGGCAGGTCTGTAGGATACAAGTATCATCCTTCTCATAGTGGCTATGTATTTGGCTGTATATATCTGTGTGTGTTTACAAAAATCATTATTACTTTGGAGGTGCAGTTTTCTTTTCGCTACTGTGAAAAGCAGGTTTCTTTTCACTACTGTGAACTAAATATTTTAAATGAAACAGCCCTCTTTAACAAGCAAATAATTACTTCCCTTCTCCACTAAAAGTTAAAAAACAGTATTCAAATTAACACCCTGGAGTAATGCTTTTCATATTTAAACTGTCAGTTCAACTTATAATTCATGTATACCTGTCATATTCTACTGTACCTTGCTTCTGCTTTAAAAAAAAAAAAAGGAAAGCAAATATTTTCGTTTACTAAATGACTTCTTAAAGTAATTACCTAAAAAAAGTGAAATTCAAATTGATGGTAGTTAATGTAATTGATTTCAAGGAAAGCAATGTTAACTGTTAGGTCATAAAGGGAAGAAAGATTCTTCCCCCACCCAGGACTGGCTAACTAGAAACGGCCATTGCCAACTGAAACATCTTGCGTCTGCAATCCTACCCACTTCCCACACATCACTTCCTGAAAATACATCTTTCATGCTGACTTCTCACCCATTCTCTTATCACATGGCTATATAAACATAAAAAATTTAAAAAGTATTCGTCTAAAATATTTTCACCATAACAAAGTTCCAGGATTTAATTATAAGGTTGTATCCAATGGTGCTGAATACCATCTAAAATCATAACCTCCCTCTCGAGCCAAATACCAGTTTCCATCCAGTATAATCTCTTCTTTATTAGCTATTCCATTCCAAACACTCTTGAAAAGAATACCAAAATCATGTTGTTGTTTTTTGTCGGGAACATTCTTCTTCAATTTCTAATACTCAAACCAAGATAGCACTCTCAACGAGGAGTTTAACAAGTTGCTCACAGCTAACCTCACCATTCTTTGGCTCATATTAACTTCGCATGTGTACTCTGAGACCAAATGAAGACATTTCAGAACTTTCTCTACCTATGAATCTCTTACTCTGAGATTTGTCTTTAACCTTTCTACATACTTTGTCTTTAATTTCAAGGAACTATTTTGCTCTAAGCTGATCCTTATTCTTTTAGAACTAAAATTCAACCAATCTCCTCTGTACCAGTATAAGTCAATTACTCTAAATTACTAATTATAATCCACTTATTCTTGACAGCATTTACTTTACTTCTAAGGATTAGGAATTATAGCTTGTATATGTTTTCACCTCATCTTTTATTTAATACTATCTTTTCTGACCATTAATTTAAGACTATTATAGCAAAGGAGATTTTTCAAGGAAGGCAGAAATCAATTTTTGCACCGAGGCAGAAATATTCATCCGACAGCCTACATATGCTTCATAGAAATCATCATAAGATAACTGATCATTTTGGGGCACCTGGGTGGCTCAGTCAGTTGAGCATCCAACTCTTGGTTTCAGTTCAGGTCATGATCTCAGGGGTGTGAGATCGAGCCCCATGTTGGACTCCACACTCAGCAGGGAGTCTGCTTGAGATTCTCCCTCTCCCTCTGCCCCTCCCTCCCACTTGCACTCTCTCAAATAAATCTTAAAAAAAAAAAAGATAACTGATCATTTTAATTACATAATCTACATGTAATTCTGACTCATGGATAATACTTCACATGTAATTGCAGCAGTATCAAGTCCAAAATGTACAGGTTATAGGATATAGTGCATTAATGACCTTAGAATTAACAGGAAATTTTTTAAATGACTTCTGTTGACCAAGCACCTTTGGAGGAAAGATAAATGATATACCTGGAAGAAAAATGGCAAGGGAAGGAGCGAAATAGGTGAAGAAGATTAAGAGATACAATCTTCCGGTTATAAAATAAATAAGACACAGGAATGTAATATACCACAGAGAAAATATAGTCTATAATATTGTAACAACTTTGTACGGCGACAGATAGTAACTAGACTAATTGTGGTGACCATTTTGTAATGTATATAAATATCAGATCACTATGTTGTACACCTGAAACTAATACAATATTGTTATGTCAACTATTCTTCAATAAAAAAATGGCAAGGAGAATTGGAATCTGCCTACTGGTATTTTACTAGTATTTTACACTGGGAAACTGCTCTTCTCTGTAAAATGGTAATATATATTAAAACATGAATCAGTAGAGGGAGAGGAGATGGGGAAGACAAAGAGGGAGGGGAAAGAGGAAAGCTGAAATGATCCTATAAAAAAAATAGATATAGCTGTCAAATATATTGGAATACCTTTCACTAACCAAGTAAAATGAGCCTAAACAAAATCATTAGTAGGTTCTGTATTCTGTACTCTTACCCTCGTTTAAAAAGAAACTGACCTTGAAGTGACATTATATTCACTGACTTAAATCCTGAGCTTCCCAATTACAGTATTCTGTAGTTGGTCACATTATCATCAAAAGCTCAACTTGTTTTCCTTAATGGAATTTGGGTTATGAAAATACTGCACACTATTTGAAAATACATTCACTTGAAAACTGATGCTCAAAATAAAATTCATCTGAAGTCTCAGAAAGTGGCCCCTCTGGAAGATATTTATTACACGTCCTCACCTTCACATTGGGTTTTGACAGTAGTTTCAACAGCTCTCTGGTCTCACTGTTTAATGGCTTGTTCTGAAGCTCTTCAGCCAACTGCAAGGGACAGCACATTGACAGAACATTTAGTAAGAGCATGGTGTGGCTCCATGTGTGACAACTGAGAATCTATCTTGCCACTTTCCAGTGATTAAGAAGTCAGCATGAAAGAAAACAGACCATCAATCATTGCTCCTCTTTTCAGGCCCTTGGTAGCCCAGATCCCAGCCCAGGATCTTGGCTGAGTATAACTCAAAAAATCCCATCAGCCAGATCACCTTCTCTGATTTATTGCAATAAGGGCAAACCCCTGCGCTTCATCTTAAGGAATGGCCTTTTACATGCAAACAAAGGACCACTTGTAAAAAGGACTGGATCAGGCTTTGACGCTATTTTAAAAAAAGAGAGAGAAAGAAAGAGAAAGAAAAAAATGAAAAAAAAAAAAGTTTCTGAATGAGGTGGTGAAATTCACAAGGTTTCCAAAAACCCACAGTAGCTTGCTGTTTAGAGCTGGAGGAAAAAGAACTAGAATGTCTCTAATAGAGCAAATGGTCTGAAACTTTTATTATGTTTACCTACACAGACTAAAAAAATCCGTTAAGTATAAACCAGGTTAATCATAGAATGACTTACAATAGGTTGACAAGTACTCTGGGAACAGAAATGCTGACTACATTCTACTATAACGATCAAGAATTCCCATTTGCTGGTTCTAGCTAAAGAAAGGGTTGGAACTTTTAACACGCCTCATGTTCTTTAAAAGAGACCTTCCTATCAACACTCTATTCCATTTTAGGCTAAGTAAGGATCATATAATTTCCTAAGAAGAAAAGCAAGACCAAGTAGAAAAAGAAATTACAATTGTGATATACACAGTACAGAATTCAAAATACGTACATATATTTTCATTTAAAAACCCTTCTTAAAACACTGCATGAAATTTCTCTTTGCTCCTATTGTTTCTACCAAGCTAAAAATAATTGTTCTTATCTCTGGAAAAAGATTTTTCTCTAAAAGAAGGACATCATATAAATTATACACAAAAATAAAACCTGATAAAACTGATATATTCATTGGTTACATTGCAAAAAGTGATTTTACTTTTTCAAGGTAAAATTTTTGTTTTTCAAGGTAAAATAATCATTATAAATAACTGTTAACTCAAAAAAGTCACAAAAGGCTCTCTGCATTCTCTACGCACTTTGTAACAATATTTTTTAAATTTACATATATTGCTCTGATGAATTAGAAAATGCTACATTTTACCCTATTTACCTAACAGTCTCTAATTCTTTTAAAAAGCAATATTGTCATAATATGATTGGGCCTCAATCACATTGGAGAGTAACAAATATTTCCCCAAACCCTCAATAGTAAATGTTTTTAAAGTGATTTTTAAGACTTTCTCAAGTGCCAACCGCAGCTTACTAGAATTCTCTCTAAACCTTTGCTCACCTTCACTTCAAAAAGTTTGGTTCTATTAAGGCAGAGGAGTAAGCTTCCTCATTAAACACATAACCCGAAACATCCCTATAATCTAATCTCTGTGGATAAAACTGGAAGGGAGACTGAGGACTAAACAAATAGCAAACCACTTGGGAGATTTATTACATGCGCTTTATTATCTAAATTAAAATAGAAAACATATATATAAGAAAATCGACTTCTGAAGATGGTCAGTTTGTTTTTTTTTTATTCTATGGCCCCAATATTTTACTAAACTGAACGATGGCTTGTTTTATCATAACCGAGCAAAAAAATTAAAAAGCAACAGATAAGCTACAGGATATCGCTAAAACCTGCCTTCACACGAGACCTATTTCTCGTCTGGCTTAGCATCCTTTATAGTTTATCCAGGTGTGCTTTCAATTCACCCAAGTTTGAAAGTTAACAGTAAGAAACAGCAAGGTAGTTCCCTCCCCCAGATTGAAAATAAAATTATAGCTACAGGAAATTAACTACTCCATCAATGCCAACTGCTGCTAAAATTTATTTTTTGGTTATGAAGGTAATTTGGAGAGGTCTGATATCCATAAATCATTACTATGCTTTATAACCCATTTTAAAAACAATCCTGTCTTTTTATGTATTTCATAAGGCCTCGTTCCTATCCTAGTATCTGTCATTTTTTAGCACTGTCAGCGATAGACCTATCTCATTTGTCTTTATTTCTCCAAAGCATTCCTCCTGCCTGTGACTTTCTCAGAACTCCACTAGTTGACAGCTTCTCTCTCTCCCCGGAGAGTTAGAAGCTAAAAGTTCTCGTACGCAGTTACCAAGGTAGAACGAGGGGGTTATGTCCAGGCAAAAATTTTAGAGCAGGAAAGTGAATGAAAATCAGTATAGTATCCGCATAAGCTCCGTGATGACAGGACTTTGGGAAACATTTGCAGCTTCTCCTGGTTTTCAATCCTAGGATCGCACGCATCTGTCTGGCGCAGCATGAGCTCTGCCCCGGGCCAGGCTCACGAAGGTGCAGGGTCCCAAGGAGCCGCGTCCCAGGGAGCTCAGAAAGGCACACTTACATCATCGGCCAAGACCGCTGCGCCGTGGAGGATGGGCACGGGGTTCTGCTTCTCATAGTAGTGGAGTTTTTCATGAATCTGGAAGAAACACAAGTGAATGAATATAAGTTCACCTGCTAGCAAACAGTGAGATATTTGAAGATTTTTATCACTGCGTATAGAAACTGATCCACTGAACCTTCAAACAAAAATTCTATGACAAATGTGCATGTGTAATTCATCTATGGTCCAGTGTTTCTAATGTGATGTCAAATGGGGGGGGTTATTATCAAATAGAACATAAAAGCTAAACCTTTGTTTTTCCCCTGAATAATTATGTTAGTTTTATAAAATCTGTCATTTCTAAAATTTATTGCTCCAATACTTTATCGGTTGTAGTTTATATTCCTGCTAAACACATAAATGATGATTAGAACAAAGTGATAAGCCAGCAGCCCCATCCTGACAGGTTGGTATGTGATCACCACTAAGAACACGGCAACATGGCGTGCTTCACCAATGTTTTTCCCAGCATGCTGTTCCTTGTAGGCTTTTTTTTTTTCCTAAATTGTCAACCTTTCCCCTCCAAATTCAAACTTCTAAGAAGCAAAGGGATTGCTCATAAAGACATTACTCATAACTGTTTTGCTGACATAATTTTCTGTACTGTAAAACAAGTAAAATTATATTATCAAATAATAACTTGGTCCTTCCTTTCCCATCATTCCGCCCAAAACCACAAAGGCAAGAATATATTTTAGTGCATTATAAGAAAACCGAGTTCCCTAAAAAATCTAGTATTGTCATTAAGAAATGCAAGACGCTTTGACAAATGCAAAACTGTTGGCTCTTAAGTTCTATCCATTTCAGCTCTTACACAGGTGCCCTTAAAATGTTATACCTGAAAACTTATTTGAACCTCTTCTTATTTATAGTTGAAGAAATTACCCCCCACTCTATATAAAAAACAGTGACACCTCAGAATTTCCAGTTTTTAGTAGGTATCAAGTAATACACTCATAGGTATCAAGTAATCGACTCTTTAATTAGACTCCAAGCTAACCAAACTCTCTTGTAAAAAGCCTGGAAGATAGATTTTATTTTGATTAGCCAGATGCTATTGCTAAGAGAGGATTCTATTACCTTTTTGGCAACCTGGCCCACAACGCAAAGTATCAGGGAAAGAATTTTGACACTTATGATATTACCAGAATTATCAGGGCCACATTTTTATTTAAAATCTTAGAACCTTCAAACATTAATCACAGTAGGGTAATAAACAAACTTTAAGAATACAAGCTATAAAAGGAGCAAGATTTGATGTGCGAAACTATTAAAAGTATAATTTAAAACAAAACCATCCAACCTAAGAGCTAAATTAATTTTACTTGAGTCTTTATCAAAAATTAGGTCACCTCAACAAACACTATCATAGAATACTGAGCTTAGCCGCTCATACAACTCATCTAGCTTTCTTGTTTCAATGTCTGCTTCCCTGCAACAGTAAATATAGAGGCTCATACTTATTAGGTACTTATTAGGTACTTACCATGGGTTTGTATTCCCTACATAATAGTGACCAGAAAAAAAAAAATAGTCATCAGTACTATCAGTAATATAGTCTTCAGTGAGTTTAGTATTTTAATCCCTTAACCCTCACAAGAATATTAAGAGGCAGATGGCACCATCATCCTATTTTATAGATAAGCAGATATACAGGAGATAAATAAATAACTTGCTATGGTCCCACAGATAGAAGCAGTCGAGCTGAGACTTCAAACTCAGGCCATCTGGCTCAATGTCAGAGTTCTTCCTCACTCCCTATGCCTGCCTCTCAGATTAACATCTCGGCTGCCTCCTTCACCGACCTCACTCACTGCTGGATGAACAGGACAGAGAGGAGGCTGGGCGGATATGTGACAAGTAATACTGGCTATTTCCAATGACTGCAGGATTAGGGATGGCTCCTCTCCACCCCTCCCTATATTTTTTCTTTCCAGCATTTCTTAATTTTTCCAGATTAATTTATATCGAGACCATATTGTAATTACAACTTAAAATTATATCCCTAAATAAATACATTATTTCTCTGCTTAATTTGCTTCTTCTGAGTATCTTTCAAAAAAAAAATGAGCCCCTCTTTCCACATCATCTTCTTTAGATCTTCACCCAAGTGATTTGAGAGCATCCTCCTACCCTGCCCACCTTGAGACTTTGCATTATATCAAGAATTTTTAGGGGCACCAGGGTGTTTCAGTCGGTTAAGCGTCTGCCTTCAGCTCAGGTAATGATCTCTGGGTCCTAGGATCGAATCCCATGTCGGGCTCTCTGCTCAGTAGGGAGTCAGCTTCTCCCTCTCACTCTCCCTCTGTGCTTTCTCTCTCTCTCTCTCTCAAATAAGTAAAATCTTAAAAAAAAAAAAAGGAATTTTTAAGTGTTTTCCTAGAATTTCTAAATGCTGGTAACCCTATGTTGATACATGTTTTACTTCAGGACGTAATTTTAAATATTAAGTTGGTAGGAAAGCAAAAATTACTCTAAGTAATTTTGAGCTGTTCATAGTTTCCAAAATCACTGACTTTTATTAGCATTTATAATATCCAGGAAGAAAATTAAAAACAAAAATGATTTTTAAATTTTAATATAATAAACAGGTAACACATATAAACTTCACCCCAAGGTTGTCCCACAGAACTCTTTGTAACGTTGAAAATGTTCTGTACCTGCTTGTCCAACATGGTTAGTCACTAGCCACATGTGCCAACTGAGCACTTGAACTGTGGCTACTTTACTTAAGGAACTAAAATTTTTAATTTTATTTAATTTTTATTAATTCAAATTTAAATGCCCACATGAGGCTAGTGGCTTTCATATCGAATAACACGGCAAAGCTTTTTATCAAATGCTCTGTAACTTGCCTTTACACACCAGAAAAATTCACTCTGATATAGCTTGGCCAATTTCCCTGAGTGGTCACCCTTTAGAACCCAACAGACAAATACGTAACCAAAGACACAGCATCTAATTACTAAATATCATGTATTGCCAAACCTGCAAAATCTCATTTAACTAAACACTTCCCTTTGCAGACTTAACCGTGTAATAAAAGCATACTTCATTTTTCTCCCCTGAACAACAAAAGGAGAGCAAAGTGGAAGGAGTTGCAGAAAGAAAGGAGACAGAAGTAAAGAAGACTGAGAGAAGGAGAGACTCTGGTTAAATTAGCTTCATACGATAGCAAAATAGGCAATTATTCAAAAGCAAGCTCCTAAAAAAATGGCATGCCAAAATATTTAAAATACACTATTAATAAAAAAGGACATTTGAAAACAGAGACATTTACGGTCCACTAAATAATGTGTCCATAAGGGTTTGTTTTCTATAATTACACTTACATCAGAAAAAGTCAGTTAAAATAAAAATTTCTATATGTAACCAATTCTTTTAAGTTTTTTTTAAAGATTTATTTTAGAGAGAGAGAGAGAGAGAGAGAGAGAGTGTGTGTGTGTGTGTGTGTGTGTGTGTGTGTGTGTGTGTGCGCACGCAAGGGAAAGAGGGGGAGAAGGAGGGGGGAGAGAAACACAAGCAGACTCCGAGCTGAACACAGAGCTGGGCTCAATCTCACCACCCTCAGAGATCATGAGCCAAAACCAAGAGTTGGATGTTCAACCAACTGCGGCGCCTCTATATGTAACCAATTCTCATAGGAAAGCTATAATTACCTTCACCTACACATATCTTGAAAATAAGTGTTTGATTTTTGTAAAAAAATTCTGAATCTGGTGCCAATAATTTATTTTGTGTTCACATATCACAGAAACTGTTTGAAAGGGAACTTGAATAACGAGAGTATATAGAGCTTGACTAATCTCAATGCAATTCTTTGAAACTTCTCAGTGATGTGTAGAGGGAAACAGAAGAACCCAATCATGGTATTAAATAAACCAAAGCTGTAAAAACCCTTTTCCTGCCTTCTATCATGAATATTAAAAAGCAATGAAAATAACTGCTCAGTAGTCTGATTCTCTATGTTGATAGTAGCCAAACCAGAACTGGCACCATGTGCACGCACACACACACACACACACACACACACACACACACACACACACACAC
>NC_058407.1:112073211-112088132 GCF_002201575.2 Neomonachus schauinslandi | reverse complement strand
CACACACACACACACACACACACACACACACACACACACACACACACACCCCCCCATCTACCTCATTTATTTAGAACATGGAGAGGAGAATTCTGAGTTTTAAAAGAAGATCCATGGGACACAATGGCAGCCAAGAGGAGCTGGGAATGACCTACTATGTTGTGTAGGGATTAAAAAAAAAAATGGAAGTATTCTAATGGCTGGGATCCTCTTTTAAAAATAATGATCTTTCTCAAAAAAAAAAGAAAAAACCCTCTTTATTAGGAAAGAGGAAATGTAAAACTGGAAAACCAACAAAACAACAACACAGCAGAGGCAACAGTGTTAACCGTATGCCCTTCTTTCCAATTTTATCCCACTAATCTCTCTTGGCTAATTTTCTTGGCTAATAGCTCTGAAAAAATAAAATTAATAAAACTGATGAGAGTTATGTTCTTGTTTTGTTCTCTCCCTTCAATAAGATAAATTCTGGCTATACATTGCCATAGATCATATTATCATGTGAAATTGGTACCCATGCATTCTAAATGTATGAAGAGGGTTGTTTTTATTTTTTTGGTTAAAGATTTATTTATTTGAGAGAGCATGCATGAACATGAGCAAGGGGAGGGGCAGAGGGAGAGAATCTTAAGCCAACTCCCCACTGAGCGCAGAGCCCCAAGCAGGACTCAATCTCATGACTCTGAGATCATGATCTGAGCTGGAATCAAGAGTCCAAGGCTTAACTGAGCCACCCAGGCGCCCCGTATGAAGAGCTTAAAAAAAAAAAAAAAAAGTTCAATCTCACAAAATGCTTTCCATCATATATCACCATATTGTTTTTCCTATCTGACCAGGTAATATGGGAATTCTATTTGTAGAATTTATTTATGGATTTCCAAATACTGCCCGTCCCATTGTGGCATTCCCACAATGACCTTCACTTGGCTAGGATACTTTGGTCTCTTAATGCGCTGTGGAATCCACTGGTAATATTTTATTCAGACTTTCCTCATCAGTACTCTTAACTGAGGCTGGCTTTTTTTTTTTTTTTTTTTTGGTCTTGTCTTTATTGGATCTTGCTATCAGTGTTACACTCATTTCATTATTTTTTTAAACTATGAAGCTTTCTTTTTATATGTTCTGAGAACATCTCAATGCCACTAGAGTGATCTCTTCTTTAAACATTTTATGGCATTCCCATGAGAAACCAACCGGATCTGATACATTTTATCCCCCAACTTTATTTCTTCTGGGTAGTTTATGGCAATTTCTCCATTTAGGTTTTTCTATCTCTTCCATTGTCAGGTGCAGCAAATATCATCTCCTAGAAAATTACTTTTTCCGGCCTTAAAAAATTCTCTGAATCTACTTAAGCAGAATAGTCTCTTATGAGTCTTTGAATTTCCTCTACTACATGTTTCTTTATCACCATTTCTTATTTGGTGCATCTTGCTTTCTCTATTTCTACCCTTCATCCCTTCAGTCGTTAACAAACATTGATTTTACTGTATTTTCAAGGAACCACCTTTTAGATTTCTTAGTTTTACTATTTTTGTTTTCTTGTTTCAGTTTTCATCTTAGTTCATTCTTTCTTCATGTAACCCAGACCCACATAACACTTCAGTCATGTGCATCAAATTACTGGAAAACAAAAGAAAGGGCAAACTACCCTAATTGGAGTTTTATTCATTCATCAAACTGACTAAAGTAAGCACCCATTCCAGGAGAAAGATACTCAGTATGGAAACAAAATATGGCAAGAGTATAAGTCATTCGAACCTATAGAAAGGTCAATAGCCTTGGAAAGAGATGAGGACATACATCATAGAACGGGAAAACTTCAGCCAACCTATTCAATCAGCAAGTTAAAACAGTATTTGTCTCTCTTTCATTCACTGCTCATTAGCTGGGCAGCTGAGGTTTCTGTCAATTTAATTTTTGCCATTACTTTAGCACTCACTTAAGAGTACTTAGTACAGGACAAGGACACACAGACCCCCTGTGCACTAAGGACTAGCTATCTAGTCAACCATAAAATCAGAAAAGAAATAATGGACTTCTCTCTCCCACTTTTCATCTTTGCTTTCTATTCAGTGCTTATCTATTCTAATGATAAGAAATGCCAAAAGTTGTTTTCATGTGTTTTTTTAAGTTTTGATTCAAAGTCCAGTTAACCGAAAGTGTAATATTAGTTTCAGGTGTACAATATAGTGATTCAACACTTCGATACATCATCTGGTGCTCATCACAACAAGTGCCCTTCTTAATTCCCACCACCTACTTCACCCATCCCCCCCACCCCCCTCCCCTCTGGTCCCCATCAAATTGTTCTCTGTAGTTAAGAGTCTGTTTCTTCGTTTGCCTCTTTTTCTTTTTTTCCTTTGCTCATTTGTTTTGTTTCTTAAATTCCACATATGAGTAAGATCATATGGTATTTGTCTTTCTTTGACTGACTTATTTCACTTAGCATAATGCTCTCTGGCTCCAACCAGGTCTTTGCGAATGGCAAGATTTCATTCTTTTTTTATGGCTGAGTAATACACTCCATTGTATATATACACCACATCTTCCCATTCTTTATAACTTCTAAAAATTCTGAAATGTTTTAATTATTAATGTCCCATTTTAAACTCTTTAAACATTTAAAAAAAAATAAAGAAAATGTGATAAGTTGCAACCCACACCAAAATTAAAGAGATATTAGCCTGTTGTATTTGCTTCAAATATCTTATAAAATAATTCATCAGAGATAAGGCTAAAGACCCATCCTCCTTCCTCTCTGCCAAGAAAAAACATTATGTTGAAACTGTCAAATAGATTCCCATACGCAATTTTCATTTTTTTAAACATATATACATTAATAAACAACACAAGCTATTTTTGAATGTCCATAAATGGCACTGTTCCCTCGACACCTGCATTTTTCATTCAATACCATATTGAGATACCTAGCTCGATACATGTAGATACAGTTCATTCATTTTAACAGGTGAGTAATATTCTGTCATAGAGAAGTTGACATATCTTTTTTTTTTTAACTGAGAAACACGGTGGTTGTTTCTGCTCTTTGCTATCGAATATCCTTCCACACCACTCCTCCCTGTACTGTGGTAGATACCTAACAGTGTTCAAGTGTTTCCTGAGTCCCCAGACCCTTGCCAACACGTGGTGTTATCAGACATCTTGCTAATCAGATGGACAGGAAATGGGATCTCCCTGCGGTTTTCATTTATAGCTTCTCCAATCTCTGACTTCTGTTTTCACGACAGTTTCAGAGACAGAGACATCCACTCCCGTCAATCCTCCTCGTCCACAGCAACTGAACCCTAGCTACGAAGCAGCTGCCTAGTGAAGAGCTACATTTCCTCTCATGTCTACCCTCCTCCCCCTCTCCCTGTAGCTCTGTTAACACAGGAGATCAGCTGTCAAACATGGTACGTAAGTTCTAAGTGTCACTGCCAAGCTGAGGCTTTTAAGAAATGGGCACGCTTCTTCCCTACTCTCCCGCTCCACCAGCTGCATGCAGACTGTACCATGGCCTTAAGAGACAGCAAAGCCACCAGATGGAAGGACCTGGGTCCCCAAAACACCTTATGGAAGAGAGCGATGCATCAATCTGACATTTCCCTCTAAATGATCATGGAGCAGGAAATAAACTTCTATTGTACCTAAGCTATTACATTTTTTTGGACTACTTGTCAATTGTCCATCCTACCTTAAATAACACAGTGGCCCTGGGCAAACAGAAGTTATTTTAACTTGGCAAAATATATCCAGCTTTTTCTATATGGTTGCGCATTTTGTTTCTTAAGAAAACATTCCGTATCCAAATAAAGAGATTCTGGTGTGACTTCTCTACAGTTTCATAGTTTTACTTTGTGTACTGAAGTATTAACTCGCACGTACAAGAGCTCTAACTTAATCTTTTTCCAGAAGGACAGCACCAATTAATCTTTTCCCACTGATGTGTAACATTACTTATTTATCAAACTTCCACACACGAGTATCTATACCTGGGCTCTCTATTCTGTTCTTTGATTTGTCTCTCTGAGCCCAAACCTGTTACTATATTTTTATCTACACTCGACGTTTAGAGCAAGGAAGAACTTCTTAGCCCTTTATTATTACACAAGGCTTTTGGGATAAACTTGCCAGCTATATGTATTCCATGAAAAACAAAGTTGGGATATCTTAACCACATTATCTCTCTGCATTCTGGGAAGTTTCCTAAATCTATTTTCCAATTCACTTTGCTCTCTTAAACTGTATCTAATCTCTAAAGAACTATTCAGAGATTTTTTGAGTGTTTTTTTTAAATGACTATACATCTTACTTCTATAATTCAAATATAGCTCTTTTTACAAACCCGCTTTTTCCTGGCACCCACTGTTTTTCAACTTATAATTAAAGCCTTCTTTTATGGCTAGTATCATTTAAGCATCCTTATTTTATAGGCTGTAAGACTGTTGTATTACACAGAGTGCTTGGCTTTTAGCCTTGCTATGTGCAGTGCCTGAGGGTAGACTGTATTCTCAAATGTCTTGTAATCTGGAGTTGTTAGTAAATCTTCAGTGGAGTTATATGAAAGAGTCCTAGGCTGATGGCATATCTTTTCAGAAATACTTCTTATTTGCTTCTGATGGATAAGTTTGCCATATCACCAGTCACTATGCTAGTTTCACAGTTTGAGATTCCTGGACTTTGTGGATAAAAACTCCAACTGTAGGGGAGATCTTGGGGAAACAGTGCAGAAAGAGGATCCTGCTCTCACCTCTCTCAGACACATCAATGCTACAACTACATATGATGCAACTCACTCTGAAAACCACCTAAAGATTGGCTAAACAGATCTTCCACAGCTCAACAATTAAAGGGGAAGCCACATCAAGAAGGGTAAGGGGAAGAGACATGGTTGGGAACCAAACCCCCAGCCCCATGACTTACCAGCAGGAGGGATATTACAAGCTTGAAGACCCTCTCTTTGAGAAAAGAGGGAATCAGACCCTGCAGTGGGGGGCCTGCACTGGGAATACGAGCCACCACCCCCTTGACACCTGGTTTGAAAACCAGCAGTGCTTAATTGTGGGAGCACTGAAAATCCAGACTTAACTCCAGGTGAGTCAGAGGGCTATGGGAAACCAAGATCCCACTCTTAAAGGGCCAATACACTATACTGCTTAGTCTGAGACCCAGCCAAGAGGCAGCAGTTTGAAAAGCACCTGGGTTATACATGAAGGAAATTTATTGACTTATTTTATGGCATGTGCTAAAGAGGCAGGGACTTCTACGCATTTTCTCCAAAACAGCAGTGCTGGCGGGAGCCATTTCTCTTGCCTTCTTCCAGCCAGCGGGCCAGACGCTTGAGTGAGCCAGTTCTGACAGTCTCCATCTACCTTGCCAGCACTACATGCCCTGCCTTGGTGTTCCCTGTGAACCCAACCCACCCGACCTGCCCACCCTAGCAAATGCCCCTCTAAAGCAGCTCCAGATCTGAGATACCCGCTGGGCAGCCTCAGTGGAGGCCAGCACCCCTCTGAAGCAACTCCTGTCCCAGAGAAATGGGGGCCGGCCATGCGAACCTGTGTGCCCAAAACAATTGCAGCCAGGACTCTCAGCCAGCTATGCTGGAAGCTAACCCTGCCCACCAGTATGACTACGGCAGCCATAGCCCAGTCACTACGGGGGTGGGGGGGCACATGCTGCCCACACAGGGACCCCCCCGCCGCGAGTGCCCGGTACTGGTGACCAAAGGGAACTGTGCTTCTGGACCCACAGGATGCCTTCTACATAAGGCCATTACCTTCAAGACCAGGAGACACAGCTGACATACCTCACACATAGAAACAGAGATTCAGACAAAATGAGGAGACAAAGGAACATGATCCAAACAAAAGAAAAGATAAAACTTGAGAAAGAGAGCTAAAAGAAACAGAGAAAAGGAATCTACTTAATAAGCAGCTCAAAGTAATGGTCATTAAGATATGCACCAGACTTGAGAGAAAGGTGGATGAACTCAGTGAGAAGTTCAACAAAAAAACAGAAAATGTTAAAAAAGCTGAGGAATACAATAACCAAAATGAAAAGTACACTACAGGGAATCAAGAGCAGATGAGAAAATGCAGAAGCACAGATCAGTGATCTGGAATATGGGGAAACAGAAAGCACCCAAACCGAAGAGTAAAAGAGAAAAAAATAATTTTAAAAAATGAAGACTGGTTAAGGGACCTCTGTGACAAACTCAAGCAATAACATTCTAGGAGTCATAGAAGGAGAAGACAAAGAGAAAGGGGCAGAAAACTTATTTGAAGAAATAATAGCTGAAAATATCCCTAAGCTAGGGGAGGAAACAGACATCTAGGTCCATGAAGCTCAGAAGCCCCGAACAAGATGAACCAAGGGATGTTCATACCAAAGATGAAGAGAGATTCTTAAAAGCAGCAAGAGAAAAGCAAATAGTTACATACAAGGGAAACGCCATTAGGCCATCAGCTGATCTTAGCAGAAATCTTGCAAGCCAGAAGAGAGTTACAGGCTATAGTCAAAGTGCTAAAAGGAAAAAAACCTACAACCAAGAATACCCTAACCCAGCAAGCTTATCATTCAAAACTGAAGAGAGTTTGTTTCCCAAACAAAAGTTAAAGGAATTCATCACCACTAAACAAGTCTTACAAGAAATATTAAAAGCTTCTTAAAATGGGAATGAAACGATCATAACTAGAAGAAAATTATGAAAGTAAAAAAATTTCACTGGGAAAGCAAACATACTAAAAGCAGAAAATCACTTATAAAGCTATCACCAAGGTTAAAAGACAAAAGTAGTAAGATCAACTGTATCTACAGATATTAGTTAAGAGATAAAATAAACATAAAATAATATAAATAAATATATAAAAAATAAAAAAATTAAACTATGACATCAAATATATAAAAGATGGAGTGGGGGCTACAATGTGTTCAAACTTAAGTGATCATCAACTTAACAGAGACTGCTACATACATAGCATTTTACAGCTGAACCTTATGGTATCCACAAACCAAAAATCTATTACAGATACACACAAAAAAATAAAGAGAATGGGATCCAAGCATAGCAGTAGAGAAAGCCATCAGACCATGCAGGTAGAGAGGGCAAGACAAGAAGGAACAAAAAACTACAAAAACAACCAGAAAACAACGAAATGGCAATAAGTACATACCTATCAATAATTACTTGAAATATAAATGGTCTAAATATGTTCCAATCAAAACACATATGGTGACTGGATTAAACACACACACACACACACCCATCTATATGCTGCCTACAAAAGACTCATTTCAGACCTAAAAACACATACAGACTGAAAGTAAGGGACAGAAAAAGATATTCTATGCAAATGGAAGAAAAAAAAGCTGGGGTAGCATACTTACATCAGACAAAACAGACTTTAAGACACAGACTGTAAAAGAGACAAAAGCATATATAACGATAAAGGGATCAATCCAACAAGAGGATATAACAATTTAAATATTTATGTACCTAAGACAGGAGCACGTAAATATATAAAGCAAATATTGAGACATAAAGGGAGAAGTTGACAGTAATACCATTATACTAGAGGACTTTAATACCCCAATTATATCAGTGGATAAATCACTCAGACAAAAAACCCATAAAGAAACAGTGGCTCTGAATGACACATTAGACCACATGGATTTAACAGATATATACAGAACATTCCATCCAAAAGCAGTAAAATACACATTCTTTTCAAGTGCACATGAAACATTCTCCCAAACTGATCACATGTTAAGTCACAAAACAAGTCTCAAGAAGTTCAAGAAGACTGAAATCCTATCAAGCGTCTTTTCTGACCATAATGCTATGAAACTAGAAATCCACTACAAGAAAACACTGGAAAAAAAAAAAAAAAAAAAAACCAAAAAAAAAAAGAAGGCAAAGAAACAAATGGGTCCACAAAGCAGCTACGGAGGAAATAAAAAAAATACCTGGAGACAAATGAAAATGGAAATGCAATGGATCAAAATCTTTGGCAAAGTAGTTCTAAGAAGGAAGTTTATAGCCTACCTCAAGAAACAAGAAAAAGCTCAAATAAACAATCTAATCTTACACCTAAAAGGACTAAAAAAGAACAAACAAAGCCCAATGCCAGTAGAAGGAAGGAAATAATAAAGATCAGAGTGGAAATAAATGAAATAGAGTGAAAGAACATAGAGAAGATTGATGAAACTAAGCATGTTCTTTGAAAAAACTGATAAATCTTTAGTCAGACTCATCAAGGAAAAAAAGAGAAAGGACTTGAATGAAATAAATGAAAAGAAGCTACAACTGACACTACAGAAATACAAAAAATTGTAAGAAACTATTATGAAAAATTATGCAACAAATTGGACAACCTTGAAAAAAATGGATAAATCACTAGAAACACAGAACCTTTCAAGACTGAATTAGGAAGAAACAGAAGATCTGAAGAAACAAATTACTAGTAATGAAATTGAATCAGTAATAATAACTAATAATAATAATATTAATAGACAAGAACCAAAATCCAGGACCAAATGACTTCATAGGTGAATTCTACAAATTATTTAGTTTCAAGTTTTTATTTAAATTCTAGTTAGTTAACACATAGTGTAATACTGGTTTCAGGAGTAGGATTTAGTGATTTATCACTTACATACAACACCCGGTACTCATCAGAATCAGTGCCCTCCCTTAATACCCATCCCCCCCACCCACCTCCCTTCCAGAAACCCTCAGTTTGTTCCCTACAGTTAAGAGTCTCCTATGGTTTGCCTCCCCTTTTTTGTTCCCCTATGTTCCTCTGTTTTGTTTCTTAAATATGAGTGAAATCATATGGTATTTGTCTTTTTCTGACTTATTTCACTTAGCATAATACTCTCTAGTTCCATCCACATTGTTGCAAATGGCAAGATTTCATTCTTTTGGATGGCTGATATTCCACTGAATATACATATACATATACCACATCTTCTTTCTCTACTCATCAGTCATTGGACATTTGGGCTCTTCCCAAATAATTTGACTATTGTTGATAATGCTGTATAAACATGGGGGTGCATGTGCCCCTTAAATTACGATGTTTGTATCCTTTGAGTAAATACCTAGTCGTGCAATTGCTGGGTCCTAGGGTAGCTCTATTTTCAACTTTTTGACGAACCTCCATACTGTTTTCCAGAGTGGCTGCACCAGTTTGCAATTCCCACCTACAGTGCAAGAGGGTTCCCCTTTCTCTGCCAACATCTATTGTTTCCTGTGTTAATTTTAGCCATTCTGACAGGTGTGAGGTGGTATCTCATCAAAGTTTTGATTTGCATTTCCCTGATGAGTGATGTTGAACATCTTTTCATGTGTCTGTTAGCCATCTGGATGTCTTCTCTGGAAAAATGTCTATTCATGTCTTCTGCCCATTTCTTAGCTTGATTGTTTTTTGGGTGTTGAGTTTGATAAGTTCTTTATAGATTTGGACACTAGCCCTTTATCAGATATGTCATTTGCAAATACCTTCTCCCATTCCATAGGTTGCCTTTTAGTTTTGTTGTTTCTTTCACAAACTTTTGTCTTTTTTTTTTAAATTTATTTATTTGACAGAGAGAGACACAGCGAGAGAGGGAACACAAGCAGGGGGAGTGGGAGAGGAAGCAGCAGGCTTCCTGCAGAGCAGGGAGCCCAATGCAGGGCTCGATCCCAGGACTCTGGGATCATGACCTGAGCCGAAGGAGATGCTTAATGACTGAGCCACCCAGGCGCCCCACAAACTTTTTATCTTAATGAAGTCTCAATAGTTCATTTTTGCTTTTGTTTCCCTTGCCTCCAAGACATGTCTAGTAAGAAGTTGCTACGGCCAGTGTCAAAGAGATTGCTGCCTGTGTTCTCCTCTAGGATTTTGATGGTTTCCTGTCTCACATTTAGGTCTTTCACCCATTTTGAATTTATTTTTGTGTATGGTGAAAGAAAGTGGTCCAGTTTCATTCTTTTGCATATGGCTGTCCAGTTTTCCCAACACCATTTTTTGAAGAGATTGTCTTTTTTCCATTGGATATTCTTTCCTGCTTTGTCAAAGATTAATTGACCATGGAGTTGTGGGTTCTACTAAACACTTAAACAAGAGTTAATACCTACCCTTCCCAAAATGTTCCAAAAAACTGAAGAGGAAGGAATGCTTCCAAATTAATTCTACAAGGACATTATCCTGATACCAAAACCAGACAAAGACACTACAAGAAAGGAAAATTACATGCCAATATTCCTGATGAATAGAGATGCAAAAATGTTCACCAAAATATCAGCAAACTAAATGTAACAATATATTAATGGGATCATTCATCATGATCAAATGGGACTTATTCTGGGATCAAAGGATGGCTCAATACCCTCAATTCAACATGACATACCACATTAAAAACAAAGGGTAAAAATCATATGATCATCTCAATAGATGTGAAAAAAGCATTTGACAAACTCAACATGCATTAGTCATAAAAACTCTCAACAAAGTGGATACAGAAAGAACTCAACTCAAAATAATAAAGGCCATGTGTGACAAACCCACAGCTAACATCATACTCAAGGATAAAAAATAAAAGCTTTTCCTCTAAGATCAGGAACAAGACATGGATGCCCACACTCTTGCCACTTCTATTCAACATAGTGCTGGAAGTCCTAGCCCCAGCAATCAGACAAGAAAGAAAAATAAAAGGCACCCAAATTGGTAAGGGAAAAAGTAAAACTGTCACTATTTGTGGAAGACATAATGCTATATATAGAAAACCCTAAAGGCTCCACCAAAAACAAAACAAAAAAACTATTAGAATAGGGGCACCTGGCTGGCTCAGGAGGAGGAGGGTGTGACTCTTGATCTCAGGGTCATGAGTTCAAACCCCACATTGTTTACAGAAATTACTTAAATAAATAAACTTTAAAAAAAACTATTAGAATAAATGAATTCAGTAAAGTTGCAGGGCACAAAATTATATATTCAGAAATCTGTTGTGTTTTTATACATTAATAATAAACTTTCAGAGAAATTAAGAAAACAATCCCATTTATAAGTGCACCAAAAAAATAAAATACCTAGGAATAAATTTAACCAAGGAGGTGAAAGACCTATATTCCGAAAACTATAAGACACTGATGAAAGAAACTGAAGAAGATACAAGTAAATGGAAACATAGCTCATGTTCATGGATTGAAAGAATTAATATTGTTAAAATGTCCATACTACCCAAAGCAATCTACACATTTAATGCAATCCCTATCAAAATACCAATAGTATTTTTCATAGAACTAGAATAATCCTAAAGTTTGTATGGAACTATGAAAGATCCAGAATAGCCAAAGCCATCTTGAGAAAGAACTAAGCTGGAGGTATCACAATCCCAGATTTCATACTATACTACAAAGCTATAGTAATCAAAACAATATGGTACTGGCACAAAAAATGGACACAAAGATCAATATAACAGCCCAGAAATAAACCTATGCATATATGGTCAACTAATCAATAGCAAAGGAGGCTAGAATATACAATGGGGAAAAGAGAATAATAAATTAATTACATTTTTATTATTTTTATTTATTTTTTATTTTTTTAAGGATTTTATTTATTTAGCAGAGAGAGAAAGAGAGAGAGAACACACACAAGCAGGGGGAGCGGCCGGCAGAGGGAGAAGCAGGCTCCCGCCGAGCAAGGAGCCCGATGCGGAACTCGATCCCAGGACCCCGGGATCATGACCCGAGCGAAGGCAGACGCTCAACGGACTGAGCCATCCAGGTGTCCCAAATTAATTACATTTTTAAATAAATAAATAGTGGACAGCCACGTGCGAAAGAAACTGGACCACTTCCCTACACCATACACAAAAATTAACTCAGTGGATTAAAGACCACTTTATGTAACAAATGAAACCATAAAACTCCTATAAGAAAATAAAGGCAGGGGTGCCTGGGTGGCTCAGAAGGTTAAGCGTCTGCCTTCGACTCAGGTCATGATCCCAGCGTCCTGGGATCAAGCCCCACATTGGGCTCCCTGCTCAGCTGGGAGCCTGCTTCTCCCTCTCCCTCTGCCTGTCCCCCTGCTCATGCTCTCTCTCTCTCTGTATCTCTATGTCTCAAATGAATAAATAAAATCTTTTAAAAAAATTAAAATTTAAATTTAAAAAAATTTTTTAAAAAGCCAGTAAATTCTTGGACATCAGCCTTAGCACCATTTTCTGGGTATGTCTTCTTAAGCAAAGGAAACAAAAGCAAAAATAAACAAGTGGAACTATAGCAAACTAAAAACGTTCTACACAGCAAAGGAAACCACCAACTAAATGAAAAGGCAACTTCCTGCATTGGAGAAATTATTTGCAGATGATACATCCAATAAGGGGTTAAAACCCAAAATATTTAAAGAACTCATACAACTCAACACAACAAAAAACAATCTAATTTAAAAATGGACAGGGGACCTATATAGGCATTTTTTTTTTTTTGAAGAAAACATCCAGATGGCCAATGGACACATGAAAAGATGCTCAACATCACTAATCGCCAGGGATATGCAAATCAAAGCCACAATGAGGTATCACCTCACACCTGTCAGAATGGCTATCATCAAAAAGACAAGAAACAAGTGTTGGTAAGGATGTGGAGAAAAGGGGACCCCCGTGCACTGCTTGGTGGGAATGTACCTTGGTGCAGCCACTATGGAAAACAGTGTAGAAGTTTCTTAAAAATGTTTAAATAGAACTACTGTATGATCCAGTAATTCCACTTCTGGGTTTTACCTGAAGAAAAATGAAAACACTAATCTGGAAAAGACATATGTACCCCTAATTTTATTGCAGCATTATTTACAATAGCCAAAATATGAAAGCAACCTACGGGTCCATAGATTGACGCATGGATAAAGAAAATGTGGTGTGTACCCATACACACACACACGCTATAATATCATTCAGCCATTAAAAAAAGAATAAAATCTTGCCGTTCATGACAAAATTGATAGACCTTGAGGGTACTATGCTAAGTGAAGTCAGTCAGTCAGAGAAAGACAAACACCATAGGATTTCACTTATATCTGGAATCTAAGAAACAAAATAAGTGAACAAACAGAAACAGACTAAAAAACACAGAGAAACTGGTGGTTGCCAGAGAGGAGGGAGTGGGGGGGGGGTGGCAAAATAGGTGAAGGGCATTTGAGGTACAACCTTCCAGTTATGAAATAAGTAAGTTTGGGGATGGGAAGTACAGTATACAGGATACAGTCAATAATATTGTAATAACATTGTACAGAACAGATGGTGACTCCGCCTATCACAGTGAGTACTGTGTAATGTACATAATAATCAAATCACTATGATGTATGCCTGAAACTAATATATGCATGTCAACTACATGTCACTTACAAATAAAAAATTGTCTTAAAAAACCCCTCAAACACCACACCAGGGACCAACCAGTTCACAGTTACAAATTCTGAAACTAGACTTTCTTCAGTTTCTACCTAATCCCAAGAAAAGATAACCCAAATTCCTGGCATCTCTTAGAAAGGTAGTTGGTATTTCTCCCAACTTCCCACTCACTAACAGAGTAACCCTAGAAAAGGAGCCATTTAGGGGTGCCTGGGTGGCTCAGTCGTTAAGCATCTGCCTTCGGTTTAGTTCATGATCCCGGGGTCCTGGGTGAGCCCTGCATCGAGCCCTGCATCGGGCTCCCTGCTCTGCGGGAAGCCTGCTTCTCCCTCTCCCACTCCCCCTGCTCATGTTCCCTCTCTTGCTGTGTCTCTCTCTCTAATAAATAAATAAAATAGTTTAAAAAGAAAAAAAGAAAAGGAGCCATTTTACGTGTGGGTCTCGGTAGTAATTCCCCGCCTTTACCTGGCCTAAATGTCAGAAGAGCACCCCTCCCTGCCCCCATCTCTGGGCAACCTCTCCAACACATCAGCATCATAAGCTTAAGCAGTTCCCAGTAGAGTATTTATTTTACTCTTTGTTTCTCAAACAAGTGGATTTCCCTTACTCTCTTACAAGCTTAGTTATGCATTTTTAAAAGAATGTCTGCAATTATGTACCTAGAATTTCTAGGTACTTATTGTAGAAAGTAGGAGGCTGGGTTGATTATTTAAATGTAAATTAATTCTGGCTTCTAAAAAGACAGCATCTAGTCTCCTTGCACACTATTATAAAAGGGGGGAAAATCACTTTTTACTTGCAGGAGGAGATTCTAGGTACCTTTATATTTGAGCCTCCATGAGTTACGTGCATTTGGCTTGTGAGATCCATTTTGGTCTGTGTTTCTACCTGATCTTGATACATCTTTTTAAAGTTGAAAATAATAGTTCCTCTGGTTTGGAATAACTTTTCCAGGGTTAAAGCAGAGATCCTTATAATGCTTTTGTCTTTAGACCCACCCACAAGCACAGTTAAAAAACAAAACTTTGAGGCTGTAACTTTGCTCAAGCGACACAACCAAAACGGGGAAAAAAGCCTTTACATAGGAAACTGGTACTCTGACTGCAATTCAGGCCACAGTGTTCTCAACATCTCTACAGAGATGAATTAATAATAAGGGACATGGCCATAAAGTGGTTATAAGCACCAGTAACACTTTTTAGGCCTAAGTTAAATGATCAAAAGCAACAAACCATCAACCTTTTGATTTTGGTTGAATATGCAGGGATTCTATTTGAAATCATGTCTCAGAACTTTTTCCACAGATCATATTACTTTAATTCCTAGAACGATATTCTGAAAGGAGCCAGGGCACTAAGTGTTTCTTTGTAACATTTTTGTAATTCAAGAAAAACCTGAATTATCCAACCCAGAAGTACCTAAATTGTCCCATTTGAAATAACCTAATATCTGTACATACATCTTTCACTCCCCTCATTGTATAAGGATCAGATTTGCCTTGGAAAAAACAAAACAAAACA
>NC_058407.1:112012365-112073201 GCF_002201575.2 Neomonachus schauinslandi | reverse complement strand
TCATTGTATAAGGATCAGATTTGCCTTGGAAAAAACAAAACAAAACACCCAACAACAACAACCTGAATTCAATAATCACTGAAGAAATGGGAGCGGTTAAACTTTTATCAGGGTGATGGTGGATGTTACCACAAATGGCAAAGAGGTTACTTTGATATCACGGTAACTTGGACAGGTTTCAATATATAAGTAGCAATCAATTGTCTGTAGTTTACATTTTAAGAAACAAGCACTGTAACTAGAGTTGTAAAGGAAAGTCTTTTTGTAACAAAAGATGAAATGAACAGTCTTAAAAAGTGGCAAGTTGCATATCTTGGGTCTATGCCTAGGAGGCATGGATGGCTCTCAGCAGATCAGGCCCTCCTGGCAACTGCATATAAATTGTTTGCATATATTTTTCTAGGAAAATAATCCAAAGCATTCACCAAAACACTCAAAAGGGTCTATGATCCACAGAAAAATTAAAACTATTATTTTAGGTTTCCAAATACAGATGGATGATTCATGCCAAGAAGCTCAGAATTTATCCCTCTTACCCCACCCCCAACCCCGCCCAAGGAAAAGTCTGAGGATGAAACACAAGGCTGAATTTGTGCTTCACTCGGGAGTGGTGTGGGGTAGGAGTCTAGAAAGAGGAAACCAGTTAAGAGGATGTTGCTCTAATAGTAAGAAATTCCAAAGGACTTTTCACTGCTCAGTGCAGGTTACTTAACGACATTCCTCAGGCTTTCCCTTCATTTTTTTGAAGCAGGTCCAATGAACTCCAGCTCCATTAGCCACCACTACCGCCTCCACCCACAAGCTACTGTGAAATAGAACACACTCTTTCTGACTGCTGTTTTCCTTGCTATCCCAGCCCACCCCCAAAAGCAAACAGGTCTATTATGTTTTAGGGATTTTACTACTACCCACATGGGAAAGGACAAGGACAAAGAAAAATAAGCATAAATAATTTACAACATTCTCACAGCTTCTAAAAATGAAGCAGCAATGTAATTTATTAAGAGACTTTAACTTAAATATATCTGAGTTTAAATCCTAGTTCTGCCATTAAGACAGATTTGCCTTGAAAAAAAAACCTATATTCTTGACTTAACCTCTGCAGTGGATTAAATGTTTATATTCCCCCCAAAAATGAAATATCACCCCAATGTGATGGTATTAGAAGGCAAGTCCCCTGGGAGATGATTAGGTCATGAGAGCAGAGCCCTCTTGAATGAGATTAGTGCCCTAATAAAACAGACCCCAAGGGGCTCCCTCCTCCCTTCCACCATGTGAAGACACAGCAAAAAGATGGCCGTCTATGAACCAGGAAGCAGGCTGTCACCAGACACCAAATCTGGGGCACCTTGATCTTGGACTTGTCAGCCTCCAGAACTGTGGGAAACACATTTCTATTGTTTATAAGCTACCCAGTCGATTGTGTTGTATTACAGCAAACCAAAGGGATCAAGAAAATTCCATAAACTTTCATTTCCTCATATTTAGAATAGGATAATAATAGTACCTACCACACGGCATTATTGTGAGAACTCCACAGAATCACATTAAAAGAGCTTCACGCTCTAGAGGATACGCAATGAATGGCAGTATGTGTCTTGACTCTCCCTAAGCCCCTCACTGATATTCCTAGGAAGAGGGGCTATCAGTTCCCCCTTAACTATATCACATTGCACATATAGGACACAATCAATGCCTATAGACAAAAATCAAAACAGAATTGGTACCATCTATGCTCAAGTAGAGCATATGCATTTCTGAGGGACAGTGAACAAAATGAACCCCCCCCCCCTTGACATTTCTTCAAAAACAGTCAAAGTAAAAGACCTGAAAAGGACCTGAATGAAGGCAGTGAATGGCTAAGGGATTAAGAAAGACTGGATGGACACAAAAAAAGCAAAAATTGATTTTGACAACAGCAGGTGGCAAATGCTGCGGAGAGTGCAAGATCAAGCTACGACCATTGCAATGGAATTTCAAGGCAGAATGTGTTTGTGATGAACATTCTAGGTCTATTATTAATAGACCTAATTAATTATTAATTAATTTGCACATTTATTAATATGTGCAAAAAGGACCTGTCTTAAAGTAACCAAACACTCCCGGTTGCCCTCTTCCCAAAGGAGAAAGTTCTCTCTTTAGGAGAAGGAAGAATGAAATCCTCACACAAGAAAAAGTGCATAACAGCTAGACAGAAAGATTCTTAGAAAAAAAGAATAACCATTAGAATTACTTCAAATGTTGTCAGCCTTCATCTCCCTATAGGAATTTAAAGGACCTTTTGTCCACAACCCTAAACTCTGTTGAAGTTCATGAGGAGACCCATAATTCTGAGATGAGCTAGAATCTGGTTAGGGAATGAGGAGTGCATTTCAATGTGACCATACGGAAAATGAGTGTTGGCCAGGCACCAGATTTCACTCACGGTGGAAATACCCAGCAATCATAAATGGTTGTCAACTCTTTATTCAAGTCCTTCAACGGCTTGCCATTGCACTCAAGACTGGATATGCTTGTAAATGCACTTTGAAATTCAAGATAGCTCTAGCGTCCTGCATGACCTAGCCCCTACAGGGTTCCATCTCAAGCTACTCTTTCCCAAGTTCCAACCACAGGGACCTAATGTTAGTTCCTCAAGCCTACAGCGTCTCTCTGACATTAAGGCATTCTCTCTGCCTGCAATGTGCCTGAGTTTTAGAGGTGCATACATTCATCTTTGGGTCTCAACTCAAATGTCACTTATACAAAGAAGTATTCCCTAACAGCCCTATCCAATCAAAATTAGTACTCCCCCACTGTTAATTCTGATAGCTCCCTAGTTTTTTGTTTGTCATTCTTATCAGACTTTGTATTTGTAGATTTATCATCTTTATCTGCTTTTAACTGTCTCCACTAGGGAATGAAATTCACACACTAGGGACAACGTCCCTAGAGTTGACCACTCTATCTCTTCCTCATAGCCCAATACCTCACATAAAATAGAAGCCCTAATCACTGATAAGTGGATATATGAATCTTGTAATTCTAGCCAGCCAGTAACATTCTGGAATCACAGTTTAAGACGACAGTGAGTATGACTGTTTCTTTCTTCCTGCCCTCAAACTGATGACTCTGCCTAAACTGAAAAAAGGTGTTAAGTCCCACATTCTAAAGAAAACTTCCAACAACTGGAAATATACCTGTTTAGAGCTTAAGAGATGAGTGAAATGTAACCATCAACCATCCCTATCATCCCATCCGCCACTCCCCTGTGTGTATGCATATAGTATATGTATGCGTGTATGTGTGAAAAGGAAGAAAAACTGTCTTATCAAGATAGAAAAGGAGAAATTGGGAGTAGGGAGTCTATAGCCTAGTGAAGAGTAGAACAATGAGGGTAAGTCTCTAAAAGAATCCTTCTTAGAGAATGGGAGTGCAGATCAGACAACTGAAAAGATACTCTCCAGCTCAGGCAGCAGACTAGCAATTTACCCTTCGGGTCTATCTAATCAGGGGGAGAGAGGGAAATGAGCAGAATGACAGAATAAAGAAAGGGAGCAGTAGGGGACAGACTCTTTCTTCCTCGGCCTACAAATAATGGTTGAGAGTCCTCGGGGTCCAGTGGACCCCACTGAACATAGCTGGACTTAGGCTGCCTTGATTATAATCCAGCCAACAGCACTGTCAAAGGTGTCGGGCCACACCAACTGCACACCCAGGAGAGATGCAACATTTGTGCATTTAACACAAAGAGGTAAGGATGCCAGTAAGTGTTGACCTGAGAGGTAACAATGTGGAGAATTAAAAACTATTGTCCCTTTCCCCTCTTGTTTCTCCCAGCCCCAACACACTGGAAGAGCTGCATCTCCAAGTAAACCAGTCCATCTCCCAAGGTGCGTGTGAGCGCTGGGGGTGGGGGAGGATGAGGGGACGAAAGAACACAGTACAGACGCCCTATGACTCCCGGCTCCACTACTCCCCGCTTGTGCTCAGGAAGCTAAAAGATGAGATCTAACTTAGACATGACAAAGGAGCCTGAAACTTGAGTTCGAAGTCCTCAGAGCCCCTTCATCCCCCTAAAATTCACTAAGGATCTCAAGGAGTTCTTAATGTGGGTTATACATACTGATATTTGTAGCACTGAAATTAAAACTAAGAATTTTTTTTTTCAAAATTTGTCAATTCATTTAAAATATTATGTTAAGGGGCGCCTGGGTGGTTCAGTCGGTTAAGCAGTGGACTCTTGATTTCAGCTCAGGTCATGATCTCAGGGTCCTGGGATCCAGCCCCACGTCAGGCTCCAAGCTCAGCGGGGAGTCTGCTTCAGGATTCTCTCTCTCCCTCTACCCATCCCCCCACTCGCTCTCACTCTCTCCCTAATGAATAATCTATAAATACATAAGTAAACAAATAAATAAATTATTGTGTTAAAATAACATGTCTTACACAAAATCTATTTTCCTAGAACAAGAATTTTAGAAAGAAGAGTTGTATTGTTTTACAAATCTGTAAATATCTTTCGATTCTGGCTTAAAAGAAAACAGCTGAATTTTCCTATGTGCTTCTGCACTCGTCTGTTGGGATATGTTGCTTTGGTTAAATGAAGAAAGTAAATGAAGAAAATCAGGCCTCCCACAGACTTGTAGTTGGAAGAGGCAGTCCTATTTTAATAGTCTTTTTAGCTAATTGTAAATATTTGTTGCCACTACATCAAAACTCTACAGGTGGTAGGTTTTTTTTAGAGGCAAGTTGCAATGTGAGCTCTGAAGCCTTATCAATGAGCCTTTCATCCTCTGTTATCTTACCATCACTGGTCTCTCTTGCACTGTACATGGCCCTTTTACCCATGTAGGATCTTGCAAAATCATGCATTGGACATTAGAAAATAGTTCTTAAGTGAGTTTACAAACTCTGTGGTGCAACAACAAAGTCACATTTGTTAATATCACCACTGATCTCATCCAAACAACACTTTAAGTATTGGGAAGCTGGCAACCTCACAGTGGCAGATAGAAATTTTCCAAAATTCTACTCATTGCTTCAAAGCTCGAATTTTATCACTGGCAACAATAAGGTTGGTGGTTGTCTTTGAAGGGACTGGCTCACTTTGCTCATCTGAGGAAATGTCTTCCCACCCGGATGAACATAGTTTCTATGCCAGTCATTCTTTTAAGTTAAAAAGGTCACCTAAGAATAAAGGTAGCTAATTTATTTTTCCAATCATGCAATCCTGTAACGGCTTTTTCCTCGGGCATAACTTGTGATGTGCAGCAAAGTGCTTTCTGAATGGTCTCATTTCTTCTACATTAAAAAGATTTGAGAGTAAAAAAGACAGCGTACTCAATGGTTAGAGTTTTAGTGCAATTAATGATTTTTACTGCTTGATCGTCAAGCATATTTTTTTTTTAATTTTATTTATTTATTTGACAGAGAGAGACACACAGAGAGCAGGAACCCAAGCATGGGGAGTGGGAGAGGGAGAAGCAGGCCTCCCATGGAACAGGGAGCCCGATGCAGGGCTCGATCCCATCACGACCCGAGCCAAAGGCAGACGCTTAACGACTGAGCCACCCAGGTGCCCCTGGTCAAGCACATTCTTAATTAATACTGGCATCTGTCGGGCGCCTGGGTGGCTCAGTTGGTTAAGCAACTGCCTTCAGCTCAGGTCATGATCCTGGAGTCCCAGGATCGAGTCCCGCATCAGGCTCCCTGCTCAGCGGGGAGTCCTCTTCTCCCTCTGACCCTCCCCCCTCTTGTGCTCTCTTTCATTCTCTCTCTCAAATAAATAAATAAAATCTTTTAAAAAAAAAATACTGGCATCTGTTTATTACTGGAGCGCCTGCTGGGGAAGAACATGATAACCTAGTAAACTAGTACCATCTGGCACCAGTGCCTCGTGTGTGAGCGCACGAGCACTTCTCTCTACCCACTGTGGCTTTTCTCCATCAGTGCACACGTCAAACCAATGGAAAAAAAGCAAATATCATAATATTATTATGAAAGTAGTTCTGGCCTTGCAGACACCTGAAACAGTCTCAGGGACCTCAGGAGTCCACAGACACACTTTGAGAACCACCACTCTATACAGATTCTTAGTGCATGTAGTAAATGAAAGGAAATCTAACATTTCTTTGGGGCTGCACCCCTCACAGTGAATTCCATGACTCTCGCATGAGAACAGAACATACTTTTTACCTTCTGCACACTTTCCTCGGTCTAGCATTTTACCTCAAACCACAAGTCTAGGTTTGTGTTACTGTTACTCTCAGAACCAGGGGATGCCTTGCTATAAAAGGTGATGACAGGGGCACCTGGGTGGCTCAGTCGTTAAGCGTCTGCCTTCGGCTCAGGTCATGATCCCAGGGTCCTGGGATCGAGCCCCACATCGGGCTCCCTGCTCAGCGGGGAGCCTGCTTCTCCCTCTCCCACCCCCCCGCTTGTGTTCCCTCTCTCGCTATGTCTCTCTCTGTCAAATAAATAAAATCTTTAAATAAATAAATAAATAAATAAATAAATAAATAAATAAATAAATAAATAAATAAATAAATGGTGATGACAAGGGGCACCTGGGTGGCTCAGTCAGTTAAGGGTCTGCCTTTGGCTCAGGTCATGATCCCAGGGTCCTGGGATCGAGCCCTGTGTCATGCTCCTTGCTCAGCAGGGAGTCTGCTTCTCCCTCTCCTCCCTGTGCTCTCTCTCACTATCTCTGTCTCTCTCAAATAAATAAAATCTTAAAAACAAAAAAAGGTGATGACAGGAAGCTGTAAGAAAAAGACTAGTAGACTTCTAAAGAGTTAACTTCAACAGAGACACACAACAGGTTTTAGCATTTCAAGAAACTTAACTTTGCTCAATGCCTTCATGTTTCACTGGTCGTATTTTTTTTTTCGAAGTTCTGCCTTCCATGCCTTTCACGTGGCTTGACTGCGACAACTGTTAGTACATTTAAACCTAAAGCAATTTATAATAATGTCTCAGACTGAGTGCCTTTGGCATCAGCCCAGGACTGCTATTATCATCTTGTATTTATTGCACCATTTCAAAACTGTTCTTTCCTTCACACATTTATAGAAGTTTTTCAATTATATAGTTTTTACTTTTACACATTTTTATGCTTTAAAGTGCGATTCTACTTGTCTGGGACTCTGTTGCCCCTTGTATGGTGCAGGGACTTTGCAGATGTGATTAAGTTAAGGATCTTGAGATATGGGAACATTGTCCTGCATTATTCAGGTGGTCCCAGTGTAATCACAGGGGTCCATGTAACAGATGCAGGAAAATTAGAGGACTGCTATGGGAGGATAGAAGCACAGGGAGAAAAAAAAATGATGTGATGCAGGCCACAAACCAAGGACAGCCTCCGGAAGGATGGAAGAGATAATGGATTCTCCTCTAGAGAGTCTAGAAGGAACCAGCCCTGTGAACACTTTAATATTAGCTCAGGGAGACTTCTCACCTCCAGCCTGTAAAAGAATGAATTTGTTTTCTTCTTTTTTAAAAAAAAGATTTATTTATTTCAGAGAAAGAGAACGGGGCGGGGGGAGAGCACGTGCGCATGCGCAAGCGGGGGGGGGGGGGGGAGGGAGAGAGAGAATCTCAAGCAGACTCCCCGATGAGCACAGAGCCCAATGTGCGGCTCAATCTCACGACCTTGAGATCATGACCTGAGCCAAAACCAAGAGTTGGACCCTTAACTGACTAAGCCACCCAGGTGCCCCTAAATTTGTATTCTTTTAAGCCAACAGGATTGTTGTAACTTGTTTTAACAGCAGTAGGAAGGTAACACAGAACACAGACTTCAGAAATTTAGGAACTGTATCAGTGTGGCAGACTGCAGCATTTGCCCCAAATAGTTACTCAGCAAATATAACAAAGCATCCTAGTTTTTAGAAAAATACCCCTGCCCCCACCACGCACCTTACCCATTCATCCTAGGAAACCACCACCTACCATCCCATGCACACTTGTCACACTAGACCCCCATATTTATAAATGAAGGTTCTACCAAATAAATGAGGAAAATCAAAGAAGGGTAAAGAAAAGAATCTGGGGCGGGGGCAAAGAAAGAAAGAAAAGCATTTGGAAGAAATGATCCCCAGTGGGTTATATAAAAAATGAACCCCACTCTACACTAAATGGACTGGATGACTTGGCCTCAAAACTTTTAAAGGCGGCCATTATCAGTTCATCACACCAAATACAAAGGAACATGGGCGTGACATTCTCCAAAAATCACTGTGATAAGCACAGACTCCGGTCAGACTGATCAAAATAAAAGTATACCTTGGAATTTAGTTTCCCACATGGTCCCGAAGGTGCTTATCTTCCAAGCAAACCCACAAAATCTTTTCATTAAAAATCTGACTTTAGACCATTTATGTGAACATTCCAATAATATCAGGTTCACATTCAGTTTTTGAGCTTCACGACTGAACTCTAAGTAGTTTCCTGGGACTTGCTTTTTATCCCCCCTTCAACATTATGTTTTAAAGATTACCCATTTTGCCATGAGAGACTATGGACTCTGAGAAACAAACTAAGGGTTCTAGAGGGGAGGAGGGTGGGGGGATGGGTTAGCCCGGTGATGGGTATTAAGGAGGGCACGTTCTGCATGGAGCACTGGGTGTTATACGCAAACAATGAATCATGGAACACTACACCAAAAATTAATGATGTAATGTATGGTAATTAACATAACAAAATAAAATTAAAAAAAAAAGATTACCCATTTTGTTGCATTGTCCCACACAGTTTTTTTTTTTTTCACTGCTGCATGAATACCTCATTGTGCAAAAGAAAAGCACAAATTATATGTCAAATTTTCCCGTCAATAGGCATCTTAGTTCCAGTTTTTCTACTAAGAACTCTGCTGCTATAAACATTCTTTTAAACATTCCCAAGTACATATATGCAAGGGGCTCCTTAAGGTATACTCCTACGAGAAAAAATACTGGATCATGGAGTCTAATTATTTTTAACTTGGTTAGTTCATGTTAAATTGTTTTCTAGGATGGTGGTATCTATTCACACCCCCCACCAGCAAAATGTAAAAGCAGATCCACATGTGCACCCATACGTGGTATTAACAGATTCCTTAATTTTTGCCAATCTAGTGGATCTGAAAGAATACCTAGCTCAGAGTGGTATTAATTCGCATCTCACGTTTATTAGATTATATTGGATTTTATGTCTACCAGCCCTACAAGTTTGTTGTTTTCACCCATTTTCTGTTGAATTTTTTTTTTTTTACTTTTGTAGATACTCCTTATATTTTCAGGAAATTAAATCTTTGTCAGTTATAAGTATTCTGATTATCTTCTTTCAGTTTATTGCTTGTCTTTTCACTTATTCATGGGATACTTGGATGAACTGAAGTTCTTAGTTTTGATATAATCAAATTTTTAATTTGAATAGTCTCCCATCTCATCTTCCAAAAATTCTGCAAGTTTTGCTTTACATGTTTAGATTTATCACCTACTGAAAACTGATTTTCATTATGGAGTGAGGTGGAAATCCAAATCCACTCTTTTTTATTTGTTATTGTCACTCTTGCTCTGTCCTCTCCAAGGCATAGTCTCTTTCACTCTATTTTCTGCAAGAAACTATAGAAGACTGGAATGACCTGTTCCTTCAGGGTTTGGTAGAAGGCAACATTAAAAGCCTTCTGAGCCTGGTTTCTTTATCTAATTTGGACTTCCTATCTCTTCCTGACAATTCTGTCAATCGTGGTGTCCCAGAAACTCTTATATTTCACCTACGTTTTCAAACTAGGTGCCCTCAAGTTATTCAGAGCATTCTCTTTCTCATCTCTGCAAACTCTGTAGCTATATCCCCTTTGCATTGCTAATATAGTTTACTTGGCACTTTCTTCTTTCTCCCCTCAGGCAATCTAGCCATAAGACTATTTCATTAGTCCTTTTAAAAACAAAGACTTCCGGCCTCATTAGTCCCCTATTTTCCACAGATGCTTGCTTTTCTCTTCACAACATCTTTCCTTCAACTTTAGGGGAGTGACTATTCTGTTGTTCTTTTAAAACGTATGATGACCGCTAAGCTAATTACTTTTATCCTTTCTTCTTCCCTAAAATAAGTATTTAAGGCATTTTATGTGTCTCCTTAAAAACAGTTCACGTTTTACTTCATTCTGCCAGTTTTGATAGAAATATCAGCATTCAGTTCTAAGTAGTTTTTAACTCTCGTTATGATTTATTTGGCCCATGAGTTATAGAACTGTGTAGGCATTTTTAAATTTAAAATATATGGTTTGTCGTATTTCTAACTTCTACCTTAAATGCACTTGGGTCTGGGTGGGTTATTTTCCCTATATTCTCTCAGCTCTTTGGTGGGGGTCCTGGAGTTGGCCTACCTTGCCTGTGGTCTGTTAGAGTTGCCAGTGGGGGGCCAATTTCCATAGTAACAAATCTAAGTTCCCCTCTTTGGTTTCTTTCAACCCGCCAACAGGTATGTAAGCGAATCTCTCTGTCAGATTGCCTCTGAATCACCAGGGTTTCTATTCTCCTAAAATGACTCTGATCAAGGGCTAGAGTACGCAGTCTGTGGGATACCTAGTCTGTGGGATACCTAGTATTTGACATTTGTTGAGACCCACTTTATGGATTTACAGATGATCAATTTTTATATATGTTCCATGTGTTGAAATCCTCCTGTGATCATGAATTTGTTGAATGATCTCTGTTTAATAAATTAATGACCTTCTCTATCTCCAATAATGCTTTTTCTCTCCAAGTCTACTTTTGCGTGACATTATAATAGCCCTCTTCACTTGACTTTGGTTTGGTCTTTGCTCTAGGGATCATTTTCTATCTTCTTACTTTAATCCTTTTCGTGACCTTATATATGCTAGGTATGTTTCTTATAAATAGTATATATCACAATTTTGGGGGTTTTTTTAACAGTATCTGTGGTTTTTTTTTAAACTCAAAAGTTTAGTTACTTTTCTATCTATCGCTACATTGGGATTTAATTTTTACATCTAACTTTGTTTCTGTTTATATGACTTTTTTTTTGCCTTCGCTTTTATATTGACCACCTCATTTTTAGTGGCTTTTTTTTTTCTCCTCCCCTCTACCAATAGTTTGAAACTTACCAACTCTATTATATAAAGGGTCACCTTGAATTTCTCCATGCATATTTAACTTAAGGAAGCTAAACACTAGGGGCGCCTGGGTGGCTCAGTCAGTTAAGCGTCTGCCTTCGGCTCAGATCATGATCCCAAGGTCCTGGGATCCAGTCCTGCACTGGGCTCCCTGCTCAGCGGAAAGCCTGCTTCTCCGTCTCCCACTGCCCCCCCCCCCCCCCCCCCCCCTTGTGTTCCTGCTCCCCCTATCTTTCTGTCAAATAAATAAAATCTTAAAAAAAAAAAGAAAGAAAGAAAGAAAGCTAAACACTACCTTATACACCCCTCTCAACACTACATGGACTTTAAGAACCTTAAATCCTATCACTTACCTCCAACTCAATGGGTATTGTGTCCAAACGTGGCACTCACAATATCCTAGCTCTGCCTTTATCTTAGATAACCAAATCTGACTTTTCAAAATTAGTTTACATACACAATATCAGCTTCATACATGATATTATTTTTATTTGATCATCAGGCCTTTTCTGATCCCAGGTCATCCATTTGGGATTTTTTTTTCCCTTCAATTCACCCTTTAGAAGTTCCTTTAGTGCAAGCCTCCTGTTGTCCAACTCCTCTGGTTTCAGTTATATTTATTTTTTATTTCACCTTGGTTCTTAAAAATAGTTTTGCCTAGATATGCCGAGATTGATGGTACTTTTTCTACAGCACTTCTTTGAAGATTTACTTTACTACCTTTGGACTTACATTTTTGTTTCTGAGAAGTCTGCTCACATTCAAATTGCCATTCTTTGTCCTTTCTCTCTGGATACTTTTCAGATCTACTCTTTCCTACTAGGGCTCTGTGGTCTCGTAACAATGCATCTACACATAGAGATATATATTTTTTTTCATTTAATATATATAAACATATTTTTTCATATTAAAAATTTATCTGGTATTTATTTTTGGATATGTTGTACTTCCTGAATCTGTGAGGTCACAGTTTTCCTGCATTTCGAGAAAGCTTGTAGCTATTGTCTCTCAAATGTCACCTCTCCTTTTTCCTCCATCATTGACTTTTGGTTCTCCAGTTGAGCATACATTGGCCTTTCTCAATCTAGCCTGCATACCTCTTAGTAATTCTTTTGCATTCTCTATCACTCTTTACTATTATAGAAATATATAGTGAAATATATAATAATAGATATGTATTTCTCCGCTTTCCTGGTACTTTCTTTAGATATATTTTAAACAAGTGTTTATTTTTTTGAAAAAGATGTGTTTATTAAGAGAGAGAGAGTGCAAGTGAGAGAGAGAGAGAAAGAAGGGCAGAGGGAAAGAGAATCCTCAAGCAGACTCCCAGCTGAGCATGGGGCTGGATTCCAGGACCCTGAGATCATGACCTGAGCCGAAAGCAAGAGTCGGATGCTTAATCGACTGAGCCACCCAGGCGCCCCTAGATATATTTTACTAATTCTCCTGAGCTATATCTAATTTGCAATTTAAGCATTAAATCTACTAAGGTTTTTATTTCAATAGTGACATTTTCAGAAGTTGCATTTTCCACCTAAATCTGCCTCTTCATTTCTAGTAATCTCCAAATGCAGCTCATCTTGGCAATAGTATCCTTTACACCTTTATTCATTTCCTCCCTTTCAGTTTCTCAGTCAGATAATAGATTTAGAAAGGTGTTCTCTAACATCATTATATAAAATAGTTACGTAATAAAAACCTGATCATTCGGCATGGATTTAAACAACTGCAGCATTCCACCATGATTCCAAAAGATAAATTAAGTTATAAAAATTCTGAGACCGTCATGTTATATATAAAAATCTAAGTTAATGAGAGTTTATTTGGCATCTAGTAATGTGCCCCATCAGCAAAGATACAGAAGGGAGAGAAGACAAATACAATACTTCCTTGAAGTTTATAATACACTAGATAGACTGACATTAAGCACCTAACTACAATTAATTATAGTTGTTTTAACTTGCTTTTTAACCGGTTTTCTCCAAAAAAGAAAAAGATGTGAACAAAAGAAAAGGGAAATAAATGAAGTTCATGAAATCCAAAAGCAGTAAAGTAAGGAAAAGCTTTGTATAGCTACCTCAACCTTTTCTACCTTTTTAATTTTTAAGCTCAGAATCCTATGCTGTGGGAAAATCTATTTTCCTTATGGTTTGTAGTTTAATAACTGAAGAAAAAATCTGGTTGGCAGACTTAGTGGCAATAGTTGAGGGAGGCCGAACTGTAAGGTCAATGGCATTTCAAGGAAGGCCAGAGATTTTTAAAATTTTTTTAAAGATTTAATTAATTTACCTATTGACTTATTTATTTACTTTATTCATTTATTTGAGAGAGAGCGTGCACACAAAGAGAGAGAGCACATGAGTGGTGGGAAGGGGCAGAGGCAGAGGGAGAAGCAGGCTCCCCGCTGAGCAGGGAGCCCGACGTGGGACTCGATCCCAGGACCCCGAGATCATGACCTGAGCCGAAGGCAGCGCCTTAACAGACTGAGCCACCCAGGCGCTCCAGAAGGCCAGAGATTTTTAAAAGGTACGTCATCTCACTAGACAGAGAAACTATCGTTTAGCTGGGGCTCCTCAACGTATATACTAAAGCTTTTTAATAGGTATGTTGCTAAAAGAGTATGCTTGGGACCGAACTTTTTAAGCACACCACATTTTAAATTTGGCAGGTGAAGTATTTTATGGAATCCTCAGATAAACAAATTATTGGTACTGGATGCACATAATCTGTATAAATCTGGATCATGATCTCATATATTTACATTTGCATGTCTATAGTTCGTTCCCTCTATAATCACTCTACATAGCCGACTTTCTATAGTTTTGTATTGTCTTTCCTTTCTGGTTTGTCTCATTTCTTACGCGTGTCATGTTCCAGAAGGAGGTTTGTGGGAATGAGAATAAAGGGAGGATGGCCAGCCTCTCTATCTCATGCAGTTATTCCAGAACTAAACAGCTTTCCATCTAGGTGGCTCCACCAACCCCTCGACCCTTAAGAGTCCTTCCCTGGTTGTAATCAATAATTTTGCCAAAGCCGCAGTCATCACCATCCCAGCAGCACAAGAGAGCATGTGCTAACGTCTCTGCAAATTGCACAAACTGCCAGAACGAAGATGATGAAATGCACTTTCACTGGCCTGTGGAGAGGATGATGTCACAGACTTTGGCAGCGTGGTTTCACGCAGTTGCAAGCCACCAAATCAACCTGTCCTGTGAATTTCGAGAATATATTTCACCAAAATGTAAGCCAGAACCTCAACATACCACGGATATTTTTCTAATATAGTCGAAATAAATAAAATGAGGACACAAAAAGCACTAATCATAAAGGAAAAGATTAATAAACTATACTATGTTACAACCAGGAACTTTTGTTCATCAAGACCTCATTAGAAGAAAAGTCACAGAGGGGTAGAAGATATCTGTAATACATATCACCAACCAAGTGCCTGATCCACAATCAAGCACTACAAAATATCTATAAGGAATTCCTACAAATCAATTAGAAGGGGACAACCTAAAGGAAAACTGAGCAGAACACTCAGACAAGCACTTTGTTAAAAGAATACCCAAATGGCCAATAAACATGGAAAAGTGCTCAATCGTATTACTCATCCCGGAATCCAAATTTAAAACACAAGAAAACAGCACCACAATCCACCAAAGTGAGTGGAAAAAGAAGACAAACAAAAATTCCTACTATGCTGTGGGCTAGTAAGCGTGTGGAAGAGTGGCTGTCGATGCTACTGGTGGGGATATAAACTGAGCAAATACTTGGAACAGCACCCTATCATGTAGCACCGATATATACTATATAGAAATATGTATACAGGGGCGCCTGGGTGGCTCAGTTGGTTAAGCGTCTGCCTTCAGCTCAGGTCATGATCCCAGGACCCTGGGATTGAGTCCCACATTGGGCTCCCTGCTCAGCGGGGTGTCTGCTTCTCCCTCTCACTCTACTGCTCCCCCTGCTTGTGCTCTGCGTGTGTGTGTCTGTCTGTCAAAGAAATAATCTTTAAAAAAAATATGTATACAAATAGTTCAGTGAAAACCCTATGTCCCAACACTTCCATTCCTTAAGTGACACCCAAAGGAAACCTATCCACATATAAACCAAAGACCCATAAAGCAATCTATATGGCAGGGGCATTATCCACAACAGTCAAAAATCAGAAACAGTCAAAATGTGCATGGACAGTTGAACAGATGAACTGTGATATACTTACAGGATGAAGGACCCTGGGGCAACAAAACTGAATGAACTAATCACAACCTAAGTGAATCATGTAAACACAATTTGAGTAAAAGAGGACAGACACAGACAGACACACACACACACACACTGCCTGGTTCTATTTAAACTTCCAAGAACAGGCACAAACTATTCATAAAGTTTAAAGGCAGAATAATGGTTTACCCCTAGGAAGTAGAGTTGGGGGTGGGAGAACAGCTGAGATAGGCATCAAAGGGTATTGGGGGGGGCGGATTTAAAGGCTACCATGAATATAATAACAGTATGTGAGCGTGTATGATTAAAAGCGCACTGAGTATATGGAAGAGCCAACAGGAGAATCGACACTGAGAAACATTCTGTTCTCATGAGCCTTACCCACGAGAAAGCTACTAGAGAACGAATTTCTGAAACAGATATAGAAGCTTCTGGATAAGGACTGTTCTAGACAAGGACTGATGGTTGCCAAGCAATATACTTAACTAAAGGCCACATGATGGGGCTGAAGGTAAAATATAGATCTGGAAATGTAGCTTGAATACAAGTACCAAAAATTAGGAAGAGAAGGGGGAGAGAATATATGGAAAATAAAATAAGCTCCTTGATTACCTTCCTGGTACTCACTAGAAGTAAAAAGATAGTACATTAGGCTAGAAGTTGGAAAGAGCAGTAGAAAGGAGTTTCTGAGGCTCACTGTTAGAAATCGGTAGAAAGGACTGTCAGTCCAAAAAGCCAAGGAAGGGATCCAAGCCTCCCAGAGTTGTAGCAAACACAAGAACCAACCTGATGGGGCTCCACAGGCCCAGGTAATTTGCATCAAAAAGAATGACTGCAATGGGTTGACACATCAAGCATATCAAAATCCCTGAGTTCATGATGATACTAAAAAAAAAAGGAAAAGATTACTAACTTTGGAGAATGCTAGAGTGCCAAAAGGGTATTCTGATAATTAGCAAGTTAAAAGAAAGACTCAAGCATTTATCCTACTGGGCTCTGTCAACTGTATCTCAAAGTAACCTCAAAGAATCAAGAAGGAAAAGTTCTAACTGTAAGAAATGATTAAATAAATGATAGTATAAGCAGCTGATGAATTACAATAATGCCACTAAAAAACAGCCTTCAAAAGTTTGAATCTCTTCTCCATCCTAAGATGCATTAAGATCATTTTTTTTAAAAAAATGAAAATTGTGGAAATGAGTCAGAAGAGTAATCTCTAGAATGAATTTCTAGAAAAAAGAATTAGAGCAAACTGGGAGCCTGTGTAAGAAAGAACCGATTTGGCCGGGAGAACACTGTGATGCTCAGGGCTCAGAGACCCAGGCAGGAAGGTGCCAAACATCTAAACACTGAGAGGGGCCCTTTTCCTTTCGCCCTCAGGCAGAAATCCCAAAAAGCCACAGGAAAGAAAGCCTCTGTACTCTGCCATTGGCAACCTCTCCTCCCACGACCAATAGTAACTGTTTTTTCACCCCTTCACTCAAAAGCTGGGTTTCTCAATCTTGGCACTACTGACATTTTAGGCTGGATAAACCGTCATTATGGGGGGCTGCCCTGTGCATTACAGGATGTGTAACAGTGTCCCTGATGTCTCCAAGCATTGCAAAATCACCCCTTGTCCCCCCCAACCCCCCGCAACCCCACCCCCCCCTTGAAAACCACCGTTCTAAGGAGAAGGCCACCAGTCACCAAGCCCCGTCCAGCCACAGAGAGCTTCCAATCAGCCTTTTAACACCTCACTGTTAGATACAGGCAGGTGACAGAGAGTTAACAGATATCTGACAAAAGCCTTCAATAGGATAAACACCAAGCGAACAGAAAAAAAGTCCCAGAGTAAATAAGCATTGTGAATGAAAGAAAATGTAAAATAACAGCAAAGCCACAGTACTGAGAATCCATCAAGGAGCAGAAGAGCTTCATGTTAAAAGCACAGAAACAACCTGAGGCAGACCATGGGGGTTCAAGGCCAGGTCCACCACGTAACTAGCCGTGTAACTTTAGTCAAAGCCATACCTTATTCTTCTCATCTTTACAATGGGGATAGAGATTAGTACATATCTCTTAGGGCTGCCGGAAGAACTAAACAAGGTATTTAGAACTTTGAAAAGCACATGGCACCATAGTAAGGAATCAATAAATAAGGGATTTCTTCGTTTGGTTTAATTATTCTTAAAAACACTTGAGATTGTATCCATGAAATAAGACTAGGATGCTATGAAAAAAGAACAGACACACTCCAGCCCCACCACCCCCCACACAAAAAAAATTTTGAATTTAAATTATGACAGCAAATTCTTTAAAAAGTAAATAGAGAGATGAAAGTAAAAGTTGAGGCAATCTCTCAGAAAGCAAAATCAGAAGAAAAAAAATAGCCTACTAAACCAGAAAGATCAATATGCACCAAAAGAATTTCCAGAAAGAACGGAAGGAAGAAAATCATTGAGGAAATAAGAACTGAAGAACACAAGTGTCCAAACCGAAAAGGCCCACTGGATCCAACCACTGCAATGACCACTACAATGACTGGGGTGTGTATAGACAACCCCCAACACTGACACTTACTGGGAAATTTCTGCCTCAACCTATGCTTACCTGATTTTCTTAAACAACCTTCATATCTCATTGAGCCAGCTGAGTAGTCACTTCTTAAATGAGCCAACCCCAGAATGTAAGCGAACACTCCCCACCCACCCCCATTATATGCTCTAAGAACCAAAAACCTGACTATACCTCGGTCATAACTTTACACTCATTTAAGTATTATTTGAGTATTGATATCAAGAGGTGTGTGGCTGAAGACCCCCATGCCTGTTTTTTGCCATCATATCCCCTTCACTTAATACAAGTACAAATATGCATTTAAGTACTTTTTATACAAATGGGCTATATAATAAAATCACTGATTCCTTGGAAATATAATACATTATCGTTCATAAATACCTCTGCCACAAAGTTCTGTGGCTCTTTATGTGACATAAGGAAATTTCACAAGTTTTTCATATTGCTTTCGTCTGAGTAGCGTAACTGACAAGTTCCTTGAAGGAAGTCTCAGATTTCCTAAAGGAATGAGCACCATCTAGTGGAGGGACACAAGATGAAAAAGTGGCCTGAGGCAATTCTCTAAATTGACTAAGCACACAACAGCGACCTATCAAATATTTATTCAAATTGGAAACCCAAGATGCATATCACTTTTGTCAACTAATGACAGTCAAATTTTTATCTCCTGTACAATTTATAACATACCAATGTAAATGAAATTTATAAATAAAATTTACTGTTAAAGTTGTCAGTGAAGACCATTTAATGCAGCTTTGAACTAAACACAGAAATGACAATGAGAAAAAAGGCAATTATAGTTGCAATACTCCCAACGTGCAAAAGAAACTGAAGTTACAATTGAAACGCTAGTTGCATATGAAATACACTGTTTGATACATTAAAGGTCACTTTTTTTTATTAGGAAAGGTCTTTATCAGAAGATATGGGGACGGGTCGTATGTTATACTTTGATATTGAAAGCCTTGCCTGGGGTGCCTGGGTGGCTCAGTCGTTAAGCGTCTGCCTTTGGCTCAGGTCATGATCCCAGGGTCCTGGGATGGAGCCCCGCATCGGGCTCCCTGCTCTGCGGGAAGCCTGCTTCTCCCTCTCCCACTCCTCCTGCTTGTGATCCCTCTCTCACTGTCTCTCTCTCTGTCAAGTAAGTAATAAATAAAATCTTTAAATAAATAAATAAATAAATAAATAAATAAGCAAGCCCTTGCCTGTTAAGTCAAAATAAGCTCATGAAATTTCATAAGAAAACAAGGGAGTCTTAGAGTAATATAGATATCCTGGCCTTCTGTTTTATTAGTGCTGAGAGAGAACACGAAATGGACAAGGTCTGACCCAAGATGGCACACTCTACTGCTATTCTATTACCCTGGAAAAATCACATCAAATAGTCTTTCTCAGGCCTTGCCACAGCGGCTAGGAGGGAAGTACATATCTGTCAGGAAAGCGCTCATAAACATACACAGTTGTGACAAGAAAATAAATATGACCTTTTTACAGTGCAACTCTCAGACCAAGAGCAACCACTTAAAAATAACTACATGGAATGTTAATGATTGCATTTGTTTTAACTTCTACATCACTAAGCTACACTGTCAGAAAAACAGCATTAAAATATAACATAGTGAAGGCACTCATTAGGATTACATAGGGAAACTATGGTCATAACCAACCCGCCAATGTCAGTGGCACGTGACAATCTTCTCACTCATACCCTGTGGCCACCGCATGTCGTCTGGGGACTCTGGTCCACATTTCTGCACTCCTAGACCCCGGAGCGAAAACTTCTACCACTTGGAACATCACCAGTGACCAGTGGGGAGGGCATGGGTGGAGAAGTGAAGCAAACAGCCCATTGGCTCTTAAAGGCTTCTGCCTTGCAGTGACACACTTCATTTCTGCTCACATTTTATTAACAAGTCACTGAGCCATAAGTAACATAACCTTATAGGTGTCTGTGAACAGCAGTATCAGAGTATATGGCACGATGGATGGATGGACGGATGGATACAACAACATATAAAATACTTTTTTGATTCAGAGTAAATCATTTGAAAGTAATTTTATATTATACACACAAAAGCCTAGGATCTCACTTCTAAATTTTGTATAATAAATTTGCACTAATGTCTTGATTCCTAAAATTACACTAACGCATTTTTAAATATTTTGAAACTTTTAAAAGTCGTTAATTTGAAAATGTTAAAGACTTTCCAAATATTTTATGTGAAGTAGAATATAAAACCAATCTAATTCAATGTTTTCCTTTAGTAGGACATTATTTACAAATCATGACCACCAGGGAACACTCCTAATTCCTACTACCTTTACTGACATGTAGAAATATTAACAATAACTTTCATTTTTAAACAGATGGATAAAGAGATCTTCCTTTATTGTCCTCTATCTGTAATGAAGACAATGTAACTTATGCAACCACTAGAGTTAACTTAAAAAACAAAACAAAGAAAAAAAGACATTATCAATTATTTATGAAAAACCCTAAGATCACAATAAACAAATCCAATGAGTTGTGAGCACTTATTCCTATACCCACAGCGAGCACTCAAGGGAAAACAAACTGGGCAAGACAGAGCCTGGGGGAGAAAGTGTTCCAGCCTCCTTTAACAGCAATCTTTCTTGAATACTTGCTACACTTCTAGGCAATGTGGAATATACAGGGATGAACCACACACAGATCCTGCCCAAAAGAACGGTACTCAATAAACAACTATACCCATCATTACCGTAGGTGCCAAAAATACGTTATATAGATGCTTACAACCAAATGGGAGTATTAGATCCATGTAAACACTCCCAGAGGACTTCTCTAGAGCCAGCATATGAAAAAAGTAAAGCAGACCTCAGACTTGGCTGTGGGTTACATACACCTTAGACCCTAATACATGCTCTCCCTAAGATGCACTGAGCTAAGGATTCTGTATTGGATAGTGGGCCTATTAAGATGTTTCTGTCTTATGCATTTAAGACAAAGAAAATCTGTGTGTATATATACGCTTTAACATAATAAATTGTAAGAGTAGACAGAGCACAGACCAGAAGATATTTACAATGCATATAAACAAAGATCCAGTAGCAGAATACATACAGTAATTCCAACAAATCAACCAGAAAGACAAATGACCAAGGAATAAAAAACAGGCAAAGGATGTAAAAAGGCATAAAAAGGAAAATGGAGCAGCCCATAAACATACGTTCAACCTCTAATATTCAAATAGATATAAACTAAAAGAAGGAGAGAGCATTTCAAATTGGTCCTGTTGGCAACAATTAAAATCTAACAATTCCAAGTGTTGACATGGGTGTTGAAGCAACTGGAACTCTAATCCTATTGGTGGGAATGTACTGTGGTACAATCTTAGAGGAGCAATGGGGCAACACCTGAAGTGTGAGATGTGCATCTCTGTGGCCCAGCAACCCCATTCTCTGGTGTCACACCTACAGAAGCGGCCCCAGACATGTATAAGGGAAATCTACACATAGGCTGCTTACTGCTTTGCTTGTAACAGTGACATGGAGAGAAAGGTGGTTTCGAGAAGAAGGAATCTTACACCCACAGGACACCTTTCAATGTAAATATCTATCTCCAGGAGAAGAAGTAATTTGTGACCTAGTCCTAAAACACCATATAACAACAAAAGTGAATGGATCAAAACTAATTTTATCACCATAAATATATCTCAAAATATATAACAAAATGTTAAGTAAAAAGTTGCAGGGCGCCTGGGTGGCTCAATCGTTAAGCATCTGCCTTCGGCTCAGGTCATGATCCCAGGGTCCTGGGATCGAGCCCCGCGTCGGGCTCCCTGCTCCGCGGGAAGCCTGCTTCTCCTCTCCCACTCCCCCTGCTTGTGTTCCCTCTCTCACTGTGTCTCTCTCTGTCAAAAAACAAATAAAATCTTAAAAAAAAAAAAAGTTGCAGAAAGATGAATGTGTTAAGTATGAATTGAATTATAAACAGCTTTTAGACATACAAAATAATACCTATTTTTTTTAGGAATACAAACTCCAGACAACTTACGGCTGGTGAGAGAAAGCGGTGTGATAAGAAGGGATACTCAGGCTTCAAACGAATCTAATACTCGTTCTTATGCTGTATGGTGAATATGCGGGTGTTCAACATCTGTTATCTGCCTTTTTCATGCCCCAAATATTCCGTAACATTTTTTTAAATGAGGGAAAAGTTAGAAGACACTTTTAGGCAACTCAAGAATTTTTTCAAGAATTTCAAATCATAGGCTGTTAATTTTCACTATAATGTTACAGAGCACAAGGGAATAAAAAAGACAAGAACAGAAGTTTATTAAGGCAAAAAAATATCATCCTGAAAGAAAAAAGAAAAACAGAAATGTAGCCCAAGAGATACTGAAAAGAACAGTGCCAATCGAGGGACAGAGCTGCACACAGCTAACCAAAAGAAAGAAAGAAAAATTGAGGATGCTGCTGATGACAGTAATACCAATGATGTGCTAGATGGTTTAAACCATGTTTCGTATATCAATTCATTTGCTCCTAATAACAAGCATGCAAGGTAAGTATTACTATTATCACCAGTTCATATCTAAGGAGCAGGAGGCGCCGTGAGGTAAAATAATGAGGTATTATTATCTTACTGTTGGCCCGATATTCTTGGCACAGCCAGAATCTGAATCTAAGCAATGTGGCTCCATAGTCCCAGCCCCGAACTGCTACCATAGATGTGTGCTCACAAGAAGGGAGAGCCTGGGCGCCTGGACACACGGAATACTCCTCAATATACCCAACGGTCCATCATGAAGGCACTCCAAGAGAGGTGACCAGACAAACACAATGAGAACGAAATGACCACAAGAATGAAAGAAAAAGGGACAAAAGAAAAAAAGAGGCAGCAAAAGGTCCCAACTTGATCTGGATGAATAAAAAGTGTCCTGGAGGTTACAGGATTCCTTCCTCTAGAAATTACCTTTAGCTCCTTTAGCCACATACTGGACTCGCTCTTTATTCATTCACTGATTATTAGCTGAGCGCCTAACATACCAAACTAAACTTCAGGGAATAGTACCCAGTCCCTCCCCCCACCCAAATCAAATGGAGTTGACGCCAAAAGTTTACTTATAATTCTTTCTAGATTTTGGGACACATATTTCTGAAATACTGTTTAAAATGGTGGTTAGGTCTCCAAGCCAGCCCATAAAAGCATGTTTAAATCTATCCTCTGAGGGGCGCCTGGGTGGCTCAGTCAGTTAAGCATCTGCCTTCGGCTCAGGTCATGATCCCAGGGTCCTGGGATGGAGCCCCGCATCGGGCTCCCTGTTCAGCGGGAAGTCTGCTTCTCCCTTTCCCCCTGCCCCTCCGCCTTCTTGTGCTCTCTCTCTCTCTCTTTAATAGATAAGTAAATAAAATCTTTAAAAAAATTTTTTTAAAAAAGTCTATCCTGTGAAATTCTACCTGAACCTTGAGTTTTCTTTCAACAGAGTGTTCCTATACCATTTCTATACAACTCAGAGACCTGTGGACCTAGTCTCCGGACGACCTGCCACATCCCATTCCATTACATCCCTGAGGAAGAGGCCACTCCCTTCTCCCATCTGCGTCTACAACAAATTGTGGTAAATGTACTTTGGAGAACCAATTCAGAATGTCGGGACCGCACTCATGGCCCAAACACCTTCTGGGCAACAGGACATGAAGTACCACCTGCCCTGGCATTAAAGCAAGAGTTCCAAATACTGCATAGTCCAGAGATTGAGGTGATAAAGAGAGATGAGGCAGGGTACTGCTAATGCAAACACACAGCTCATCAAGCCAGTCACTTCCTAACAGTCACCTGCAGGATGATTTGGCAAAACCTAATAAAGTGGGAGATGCACACCTCTGTGGCCCAGCAAACCCACTGTTAGGTAGCAGAGCTAAAGAAGCTGGATATTTCCCTACTAGAATTCCTAGTCTCTGGAACTGGAGAATAATGAGAAGCACCTCCACAAGGAAAAGGAGAAAGTTACTTCCTTCCTGACTCTACCCATTCTAGTGAATGAACTGTTCGTAGGTGCTCCGAGGTAGGAAACTCCCCATTTCTGTAGAGGAAATAGACTCCCTGCTATTAAATTAGGAATAAACACAAATTTAAGATGACCGTTCTGAAACTAAGCATATTTGAATAATCATTTAAATCTCGCAATAACTTTCAGAAGGCACTGATCCATTACGCTGAACACAGACGACAGCGGCAGGACACAGCCCCATCGAGCAATCATTCCAGGACATCTTGAAGAAGAGAAACTGAGTACTTCCCATTACAACCCAGCTCCCAGTCATTCATCCCCCGTACCACTCAAATCTCTGAGAAGGGCTACATATGGCCTCTGTTTTGAGAGTATGAATTACAAAGGCAACAATTTACTCAGGGTCTCAGGAATTCCTATCTTCAGCAGACTTTACATGTTTCTGTGCCTGAAAAAATGTAAACTATAACGTAAGAAATAACTTTGTCTGGCTCCTCCAACAGAGCGGGTGGAACAATTACCTTTGATTGGCCAAGGAGCATTACCAGCTGCTGATACCCAGGTCTCCACCGTGTCAGACCAGCTGGCCATGGATCATTCGCAATGTCTGGCTGTCGTCTCCTTTTCCTCCCACCCAAGGCAAACAGTACTGCAGAGGCAAGTAACACAACCTCCCCAATGGGTTTACTCTCTCAACCTAACGCCACCTCTCCCCTCTCAAACAGCACAATTTGTTTCTAACGAGCCCTGTCCCCTCAAGTATCTTATAAAACAGTCTTTCAGCCTTGACTCTGATTTACTACTATGTAAATATCACCTTCCCCCTCCCCGCCCCCACTTCAATGCTTTTCGTTGCTTCTGGATTCAAAGAAAAGAGGAACCTAAAGGGCCGGCACAGAAAATAAGTTTATTAGACTGCTACTCAAAACAGGGTCGCTCTTTTTTTATAGCTTGACCGTATCAATTATCCTGGAAATACCTCCTTTCCGAGCAAGTCTCATGGTGCTAATTATTAAGAAAATTGGAATTACTGAAAGAATAAGATCACACATTACCTTTTTTCATTTTCTAGAGTTTCCAGGTTGGAGATACAAAATTTTTTAAGTATATTCTCGTTCACAGGTTGCCTCCTGAGCATCTGTTCAAGACTTATTTTTAGACTCGGACTAAGACGACTTTCACTTTTAAAATTCCACCTAAATCACAAATATTAAAAATCATACAAATTCACATTAATATGGAGATTTGAAATAAACTCCCACTAATTTATCCACCATACCTTCCTTCCACTGGTCAACTACTCTGTCCACGACTTCGTGTGTTTCATTAAAAACAAAGTTTCAGGACATCTTTAAAAAGAGAAACTGAATATTCCCCATTACAAGTATAATTTGGTAGGGAGCTGGTACTCAAATACATGAAGAACTCTTTAAAAATCAGTAATAAAATAACAACCAAATTAAAAAGTGGACAAAGGTAGACTTTTGGTTTCAGCTCAGATAATTAAGGAGAATGAAAGTCACAGAGCAAATGGCCACTTGGAAATCTGAAAGAACAGGGGAAGAGAGGGATTCGCGGCCAAGGTCAGCTTAGCAGGAGATTCGCGGCCAAGGTCAGCTCAGCAGAAGCTGCTGGAGCCAGAAGCTTGTACGAAAACTTCAGTGGTAACTCTGATGAATTGATGGTGGCTGAATGTGGACTAGTTCGAGAGTTAAAAACTCCTGAGCCCCAGTCCTAGGGGAGGCCCCAGTGCTTTTCCTCCCACCAAATTCTCATGGTGAAGATGGGAGAAAAATCCCCTAGTGTTTCAAACAGAAGAACAGAGAAACAACCATTTTGAAATACATAGGCCAAGAGCTTTTTCCAAAACAGGGGCCTGCCCTCTAAGAGAGGCTGCTTTAAATAGAGCCCTGTTTGACCTGGGGAAAAACTAGTGAGGTTAACTCCTGCCTCTGCTAGCCTTCCTGTCCCAACTAAGGGAAGAAAGGAAAAACAAGAGGCTAAGAAATGCTTCTGAAGGTCATCAGAGCCCAGGGACTCAGGCCCACTAAATAACCAACACTTAATCATCAAGATCACAGAACAACTCACCACCAACAGGGCTCCAGTGAAATAACCTTGGTCATGACTGAGAGCTGCATGTCACAGACTCCGAGAGCATTCCTAAGGAAAGCCAGAGAAGGAGGCAGGGGAGGGGAGACACATGAAGGGTTCCGAAGCCTCTGACCCTGACAGCTACAGCAAACATTCAACACAGCCCAGCTCCTAGCCAGATTAACATAAAAACTCACACTGAAAGTCTAATTGCATCAGTTCCTATTACCCAACACCTATGTCCAGCTTTCAACAACAACAAAAAAAATTTTAAGACTTGATAAGAAAGAAACACAGTCTGAAGAGATAAAGCAACCATCAAAACCAGACTCGGTTAGGACATAGATTTATGGAACTAGGAAATAGGGAGAGTAAAATAAGTACGATTAATATTCTAATGGCTCGAATGGAAAAAGTGGACATGTGAGAACCAGTGGATCATGTAAGCAGGGAGATGGAAACTCAGAGAGAGAAGGGAAGTGAAATGCTGGAAATCAAGAACACTATAACAAGAATGAAGAATGCCTTTGATGTGCTCATCAGTGGACTGGACATGGCCAAGGAAAAAATCAGTAAGATTGAAAATATGCTCATGGAAATTCCCAAAACTGAAACAAAATATCCAAGAACTGTGGAACAATATTACAAAGGTGTAACAAACACATAATGGAAACACCAGATGAACAAAGAGAGAAAGGAAAAGAAATATTCAAAGTAATAACTGCTGAGAATTCTCCAATATTAATGATAAAATCCCAGACCACAGATCCAGGAAGCTCAGAAAACACCAAACCGAATAAATGCCAAAAAGACCTACACCTTGAATTAATAGTCAAACAGTATAAACCAAAGATAAAGATACTGAAAAAAGCCAGAAGGGGGGAAAAAAACACCTTACCTACAGAGAACAAGGATAAGAAGACGCCTCATCAGAAATCACGCAGGCAAGAAGACAGTGGTTGGGGGGTGGAGAACGTGTTAAAAGAAAAACCCACCACCTTAGAATTCTGTATCTAGTGAAATTGTACTTCAAAAGTGAAAAAGAAATAAAAACAGAACAGTCATACATAAATTCAAGGAATTTGCTGCCCAGCAGACCTGTCTTGTAACAAGTATGAAAAGAAGATCTTCAGGGAGAAGGAAAATGATATAGGTCAGGGACCCAAGAAGGAATAAACAAACATAAAATAAAACTGGGATGCCTGGGTGGCTCAGTAGATTAAGCATCCAACTCTTGATTTCAGCTCAGGTCATGATCTCAGGGTCCTGGAATCCAGCCCTCCACACTCAGCTGTGAGTCTGCTTGAAGATTCTCTCTCCCTCTCCCTTGGCCCCTTGCCACCATGCTCTCACTCTCTTTCTCTCTAAAATAAATAAATAAATAAATAAATCTTAAAAAAAATAAATATAAAATTAAATCTCTTATTTTTCTTATTCTTAATTGATCAGATAACTGTTCAAAATAATAAGAATAGCAACGTGTTATTAAAGAATATGGGTAAATGAAATGAACTAAAGCAATGTTATAAAGGATGGGGAAAAAGGAATTGAATATATTCTCTTATAATGCACCTGCACTACTTGTGAAAAGGTATAATGTTATTTGAAAGTGGACCTACATTAGTTATAAATGAATGTAGCAAACTCTAGGACAAGCACAGGAAAACCTTTGTAAAAAGGTATATGGATAGGGGCTCCTGGGTGGCTCAGTCAGTTAAGCATCTGCCTTTGGCTCAGGTCATGATCTCAGAGTCCTAGGATCGAGCCCCATGTCGAGCTTCCTGCCCCTCCCTCTGCTCCTGCTCTCTCCCTCTCTCTCTCTAATAAATAAATAAATAAAATCCTTTTTTAAAAGTATATGCATATGCTAAGAAAGAATAAATGGAATAATATAAAATGTTCAACTAAAAGCCGAGAAGAAAGAGAAAGAAAGGGTGATAAAAATATAAAAAGAACAAGTGTAAAAACGGAAATCAGTTGCAAACATGGTGACTATTAACCCATCTGCATCAGCAATTACTTTAAATGTGGATGGTCTAAATATGCCAATTAAAACAAGAGACTGTGAGAGTAGATAAAAAGAAGATCCAACTATATGTTGTCTATAAGAAATCCACTTTAAATATAAACACACACAGGTAGATGAAAAGTAAAGGAAGGGAGAAAAACCATGCTTACATTTACCAAAAGAAAGCTAAAGAACCCCTATCAATTTCAGACAAAGCAGCTGGCAGAACAAGGAAAATTAGCAGGGATAAAAGACGGTATTATTTAATGAAAAAGGGGTCAATTCTCTGAGAACACATAACAATCCTTAATGTGTACATATGTACCTAACAAGAGAGTGTCAAACTATGTGAGGAAAACTGATAAAACTGCAAGGAGAAATGTATAAACACACTATCATTCTTGGAAACTTCAATACTCTTCTACACAGTAATTGACAGATCCACCAGGCAGAAAATCAGTGAGGATATAGTTGAACAAAACAGCACCAACCAACTGGATCTAACACTTCATCTAACAATAGCAGTATACACAGTCTTCCCAAACTCACACAGAACTAGACAGACCACATCCTGGGCCATAAAACACACCTTAACAATTGAAAAAATGGAATTCATACACCGTTAGCTTAGACCACATGGAGTTAAGTAACAGAAATACAGCAGGAAAATATGTATTTGGAAATTAAATAACAAATGAGTTAAAGATGAGGTATCAAGAGAAATATTTATGTATTTTCAACTAAATGAAAACACAACTTATCAAAATTTGTGGGATGCTGCAAAGGAGTGGTTAGAGGAAAATTCCAGCACTGAAGGCATATGTAAAATAGAGAGAGAGAGAGAAAGAACTAAAATCAGTAACTTAAGCTTCTACCTTAGGAATCTAGAGCAAGAAGAGCCAGGAGAAGAAAATAAAGAATAAAATAGAAATCAGTGGAACTGAAACAGGAAAACAGGAGAGCACCTGGGTGGCTCAGTCGATTAGGCATCCAACTCTTGGTTTCGGCTCAGGTTATGATCTCAGAGTTGTGGGATCGAGCCCCATGTCAGCTTCCACGCTCCGTGCAGTCTGCTTGAGATCCTCTCTCTTTTCCTCTCCAACTCCCCCTCCCTGCTTGTACTCTCGGAAGGAAGGAAGGAACGAAGGAAGGGAGGGAGGGAGGGAGGGAAAGAAGGGAAGAGAAGGGAAGAAGAAAAGAGGAAACAACTGAGAAAAAAACAACAAAACTAAAAGCTGGTTCTTTGAAAAGATTAATAAAATTGATAAACCTACAGCCAGGCTAGCCAAGAAAAAATGAGACACAAATTATTAATATCAGAAATGAAAGAGGACTCATCACTATGGATCCTATGGAAATTAAAAATAAAAGATAATGAACAATTCTATACATGATATGCACCAATTCCTTGAAAGATACAAGTGACAAAAACTCTCATAAAAGGAGAAATAGGTGATCTAAATAGACCTACATCTAATAGAGAAATTAAATCAACAATTAGTAACCTTCCAAAACAGCAAGGACTGAGCCCCGATGGTTTCACTGGCAAATTTAAGGGAAAAAATTATACCAGTCCTCAAACTCTTCCAGAAAAAATAAAACAGAGGGTGCAACTTCCTAACTCATTCTATGAGGCCGGCCTTACCCTACTATCAAAACCAGATGAAGACATTACAAGAAAGGAAAATTACAGACTAGTATCTCTTATGAACAGAGATGCAAAAATTTTCAACAAAATACCAGCAAATCAAATCCAACAACATATAATATGAATTATATACCAAAACCAATGGTATTTTTTCCCCAAGAATGCAAAGGCTGGTTCAATATTCAGAAGTATTAATGTAATCCATCAATCCAACAGGATAAAAAAATATATCAACAGATGCAAAAAAAAAAAAAAACATTAAAAAAATCCAACACCCATTCATGATAAAAATTCTCAGCAAACAGGGAATAGAGGGGACTTCCTCAATTTGATAAAGAACATGTATAAAATACCTAGAGCTGACACCATCCTTAATGGTGAAAAACTAGATTCTTTCCCCCTAAGATACATAACAAGGCAAGGGTGTTCCCTCTTACCACTAATATTCAGTACTTACCTAGAAGTCCTAGCTAATGCTCTAAGACAGGAAAAGGAAATAAAACGTATACGGATTGGAAAGGAAGAAGTAAAGCTGCCTTTGTTCACAGACAACATGATTATCTATGTAGAAAATCCCAAAGAATCAACTAGAAAAACTCTGGGAACTACTAAGTGATTATAGCAAGGGTTCAGGATACAAACTTAATGTACAAAACTGAATTACTTTTCTATATACCTGTGGTCTATGAAAGAGAGGTATATGCAAAACAACCGCCGAAAGCCAAAGACACTGTAAGACTGAAGAAAAAGGCTGACAACTCCAGGTTGACAAGAAATGGTTTTTTTTTTTTTTATTTTTTATTTTTTTAAGATTTTTATTTATTTATTTGAGAGAGAGAGAATGAGAGAGAGCAAGCACATGAGAGGGGGGAGGGTCAGAGGGAGAAGCAGACTCCCCACCGAGCAGGGAGCCCGATGTGGGACTCGATCCATGGACTCCAGGATCATGACCTGAGCCGAAGGCAGTCGCTTAACCAACTGAGCCACCCAGGCGCCCAAGAAATGGTTTATTAAGGGGACTTATGGACAGAAGCGTGTCTTGGGAAGCTGAAAGACGAACAGATCTCCACAACCCCACCTCCAGTAAGACCTGCTTTTATGGCCCAAGAAGCTGGGGAATAAGTGCTGGGGGACCACCCAGGAGGAAATGTTTGAAAATCATAATCGTTATCTCCAGAGCAGATGAAGGACATTCAAGGGTGTACTTTTTTTTTTTAAGATTTTATTTATTTATTTGACAGAGAGAGAGAGACAGCGAGAGAGGGAACACAAGCAGGGGGAGTGGGAGAGGGAGAAGCAGGCTCCCCGCCGAGCAGGATGTGGGGCTCCATCCCAGGACCCTGGGATCATGACCTGAGCCGAAGGCAGACGCTTAACCGACTGAGCCAGCCAGGCGCCCCTCAAGAGTGTACTTAAGGGTTTGACTAGGCGAAAAGAAAGAATGGGGGAGGCAGCTGTCCTCCAGAAGGCATCAGGTCACAGAGAGCTGTCATCATGGTGGGTCTGTCCAAGATAGCACTGTTCATACCGCCACCAGTGAACAACTGGAATTTGAACTTAAAAACAAAGTACCATTTACATTAGTGCCAAAGACAAAACTTAGGTACAAATCTAACAAGATGTGTATAGAATCTAAGTAAGTACAAAACTCTAACGAAAGAAATCAAAGGTGATCTCAATAGAGAAAATCCATGTTTACAGACAAAAATACATAATATTGTTAAGATGTCAGTTCTTCTCAACTTGATTTATATATTCAACACAATCTCAATCAAAATCCTAGCAAGTTACCATGTATGTATGACAAACGGATTCTCAAGTTCATATGAATAAGCAAAAAACCCAGAATAGCTGACACAATACTGAGAAAAACAAAGTCAACGGACTGACACCTGCAAACTTCAAGACTTCCTATAAAGCTTCCTATAAAGTAATGAAGACACAGAAGTATTGGTGAAAGAATAGATAAACGGATCAATAGAACACAACAGAGCCCAGAATAAAACCCACACAATTACAATCAACTGGTCTTTCACAGAGGAGCAAAGACAGCTCAGTTAAGAAAGGCCAGTCTTGGGGCGCCTGGGTGGCTCAGTCATTAAGTGTCTGCCTTTGGCTCAGGTCATGATCCCGGGGTCCTGGGATCGAGCCCCACATCGGGCTCCCTGCTAGGTGGGAAGCCTGCTTCTCCCTCTCCCACTCCCCCTGCTTGTGTTCCCTCTCTTGCTGTCTCTCTCTGTCAAATAAATAAATAAAATCTTAAAAAAAAAAAAAAGGCCAGTCTTTTCAAACACTGATGCTGGGACAACTGGATATTCACATGCAAAAATCTGAATCTAGACACAGAAATTACCCGTTTTCACAAAAATTAACTCAAAGTAGACCACAGAACTAAATATAAATACAAAACTGTACAACTCCTAGAAGATAAAGAGGAGAAAATCTAGGTGACATTGAGCATGGCAATGAGTTTTTCGATGCAACTCCAAAAGCCCAATGTATAAAAGAGAAATTGTTAAGTTGGATATTATTAAAATTAGAAACTTCTGCTCTGTGAAAGAAACTGTTAAGAGAATGAAGAGACAAGCCACAGACTGGAATAAAATATCTGCAGAACACATATCTGATAAAAGACTCATATCCAAAAAAGACAAAAAACTGTTAAAACTCAACAATAAGGAAAAAATGCAACTCAGTTAAAAAAATGGGCAAAAAAATCTGAAAAGACACTTCTGTAAATCTAAGACTTTTCTAAAAAGTAGGCTATTATTTCAAAGGAATCCAACTTGCAAAAAACGGGCAAAGCAGCGAAATAGACGTTTCTGCAATGATACACAAACAGCCAATAAGCACACGAAAAGATGTTTAACTTCATCAATCATCAGGGAAATGCAAATCACAGCAACAAGGAGGTATCATGTCACACCTTCTAGAAAGGGGAGAATAAAAAAACTCAGATAAAAACAAGTGTTGGCAGGACACCTCGGTGGCTCAGTTGGTTAAGCAGCCGACTCTTGATTTCGACTTCGGTCATGATCTCAGGGTCGTGAGATCAAGCCCCAAGTCGGGTTCTGTGCTCTCGAGGAGTCTGCTTGAGATTCCCTCTCTCCCTCTCCCCACCATCACCCAACCCCTGTTTGTGTGCACTGTCTCTCTCAAATAAATAAATAAATTCTTAAAAAAAAAAAAAAAAACTGTTGGCAAGGATGCAGAAACCAGAAGCCTCACACACTGCTGGTGGGAATATAAAATAGTGGAGCCACCTTAGGAAACTGTGTTACCACTTGACCCACAATTCCACTCCTAGGCATGTACCCCCCACCCCCGGACTGAAAACATGTCCACATAAAAACCTGTATGTGAATGTTCCAAGTTGCATTATTCATAATAGGCAATAGGTGGAAACAATCCACATGTCCAACACTGGATAAAGAGAGACACAAGACTGGTATATCCATAAATACTACTGGGCCATAAAAAGGTATGAAGTATTGACACATATTATCATGTGGATTTGCTAAGTGACAGAAGCCAGTCACAAACAAATCCACATATTATATGATCCCATTTCCATGAATTGTCCAGAATGGGTAAATACAGAGAGACAGAAAGTAGATTAGTGGTTGCTTAGGGCCAGAGTGAGGAAGGGTAGGAGGATGCAGGGATTAGGGAATGACAGCTACATGATAGAGGGGTTTTTTGGGAGGTGATGAAATTATTCTAGAAATTGATTGTGGTGACGGTTGCACCACTTTGTGAATACACTTAAAACCATTGCGTGCATACTTTAAATGGGTAAACTGTCTGATACAGATCTCAATAAAGCTGCTACAAAAAGCGTTACTATCTAAATATTGATGACACCCCAATTAGAGTTGCCAGATTTCTCAAATAGAAATATAAATACAGGGGCACCTGGGTGGCTCAGTCGTTAGGTGTCTGCCTTCGGCTCAGGTCATGATCCCAGGGTCCTGGGATCGAGTCCCACATCAGGCTCTCTGCTCGGCGGGAAGCCTGCTTCTCCCTCTCCCACTCCCCCTGCTTGTGTTCCCTCTTTCGCTGTGTTTCTCTCTGTCAAATAAATTAAATCTTTAAAAAATAAATAAATAAATAAATTTGACTTTAAAAAAAAAGAAATATAAATACAGCATGGTTCATACTTAAACTAAAAAAAAAAAAAAAGACTGTTTATCTTAAATCCAAATTAAACTGGATGTCCTGTATTTTATCTGGCAACCTGACTCCCAAATCTATTATCTCCAACCTAGAGCATAATTATCCTCAATTCAAGATCCAGGTATCCAACTACATAGTAGGAAGTTCTACTTAGTTATCTCCCAAATAGCAAACAAACATAAAACTACAATCACCTTTCTTCCGAGGAGATATTCAAAATACGGAAGAAGTGGTACCTCAGGGCTTGTACGGGTCTCCCGGAGCCCTCTCCCAGCCCCTGATGGCCTGGCACCAACCATCTGGTGGTTGGATTAGCGGGTGGGGCATCTAGGAGTGGAGGTTTAACAAACAAGAGGGAGGAGTTTCAATATGTTAACAAACACCACGCCTGCTGGTGAGGACAGGCTAAGCATCCTCCTCCCTTTCTCAAAACCAAAATCACCTTCCCTCTCCCCCCACTTTGTCACCATCATCTTTGACCTGGAAATCTCATGTCCCATCCCATCTCCATAGCAACTACAACTTCTAAAAAAAAAAAAAAAGTCTGATATCTTCATTCCCCTGCTTTAAACCTTTCACAATGCAGTAGCTCCTACTGTGTTCGAATAAAGTCAAAGCCATTCAAAATAGGTCTTGGCCTGGAGCCCCTGGGTGGCACAGTCGGTTAAATGCTCGACTCTTGATTTTGGCTTAGGTCCTGACCTCAGGGTTGCGAGACTGGGCCCTACGTAGGGCGCCACGCTCAGCGGGGAGTCTGTTAAAGTTTCTCTCCCCCTCTCCCTCTGCCCCTCTCCGCACCTGCTCATGCTCTCGCAGGCTCTCTCTCCCTCGCTTGCTCTAAAATAAATAAATCTTTAAGAAAAAAAAAGGACTAGGTCTCAGCTTACCTTCTTTTGCCACACTTTGCACCTGCTCCCCACGCCCTTCCTTACTTCAGGTACCAGCCAAGAGAACCTGTCAGGCTCCATCCTAAAGGCACAATGCCCACTCTCGCCTGCAGGTGCTCGTGTAGGTTATCCCTTCTGCCTAGCTCCCCAACCCCCCCCAAACTCTCATCTGAGCAATACCTATTCAATAGTCAGATTTCAGCTTAAAATACCAAATCCCCTATGAGCCCCTGAGGTCAGCGCTGAGTCAGGCACCTTGTGCTCTTATACAAAGCTCTACACATGACCTCTCATAGAATATTGCAACTGCCCATCCCCTCATCTATAACCCCTCTGGGAGACTGCAGACTGCAAGCTAGGGGCTGCTCAACTAGAAGCCGTGGCCCTTGGGGGCCTATCCAGTGTCTGGCATATAGTAAGAACTCAACAAAGACAACATGATTAAAACACTCACTAAAACTTAAAATTAGGTAAGGGGAGCCTGGGTGGCTCAGTCGGTTAAGCATCCAACTCTTAGCTCAGGTCTTGATCTCAGGGTACCAGGTTTAAGCCCCATACTGGGCTCCATGCTGGGTCCGGAACCAACTTTAAAAAAAAAAAAAAATTAAAATTGTGTAACTAAATGGGATAAGGGTCTGCCTGAGCATTACCATGACTCCTTTAAGACTGAAATCACAGAAATACAGTAATTAAACCACTTCAAGGGAACTTTCTTGAAAATAATCAACTTGTGTTTTGTTGAAATACTTCAGAAGCCCCCAAACCAGGATAAAATTCAGGCTGCTACCTTTTTTTCTGCTGCCCGTACACATACATGCAACAATTCAAAAGCGTAAAGAAAATATATGCAATAGTTGAAAAGGTACTAAAATCTTGATATTCTTATCCTAGTAATCTAATGCAATTGTGATATACGAACAAAAATTTCTTGAGGAAACAGAAGTACCAATCTTATTTAAAATAAATAAGGATGTCTTTATGCCCTATCTTCTTCTCAAATAAACCAGATGACAAAAATACATACAACACAAGTAAATAAAAAAATTTAAAGTCAAGAAATCTCAACAGAAAAAAAGCACCAGAGTAGAAGATAAATTTAGAAATGAGGCTGGGACACAAACTATATGCTTCACGGTTCTGCATATTTGCAAATGAGGGGTCCAAAATGTGGCTCTCTGTTTATTGGTGATCACATTGACTGCGTCACGTGAATACCAATAGCCTTGTCTTGCCACACCTTATAGATGACATTTCTCACATCTTCTATCTGTACCATCTTTCTTCGGATACTTCTAAAATCTCATGCTCACGGGTTTTTTGGGGGGCGGGGTTTAGACTTTTTTATTTATTCATTTGACAGAGACAGCACAAGCAGAGGGGAGGGGCAGAGGAGAGTGAGAAGCAGACCCCTTGCTAAGCAGGGAGCCTGACACAGGGCTCGATCCCAGGACCTTGGGATCATGACCTGAGCTGAAGGCAGATGCTTAACTGACTGAGCCACCCAGGTGCCCCTCATGCTCATAGTTTTAATTATTCAACTCTTCAATTTAGATGTTTTTCTTTTAAAAAAATATCCACAGCAAACACTCTCTAGGATCATATTTCCTTTCCAGTGACAAGCTCGTAACTGCCGTCTTCCTGCCAGGGTGTGGCTCATGATCCTAAGGTGGCAATGCCATACCTGTCACAGAAAGTAATGCCAAACTGCTGCTTCTTAAGTATATTTTACATCAGACCAGAAAGTTACATGTATTTAAAACTGTGATGGGGCGCCTGGGTGGCTCAGTGGGTTGAGCATCCGACTCTCGGTTTCGGCTCAGGTCATGATCTCAGGGTCCTGAGATCGAGCCCTGCTTCAGGCTCCGCGCTCAGCAGGGAGTCTGCTTGAGATTCTCTCTCTCCCTCTGCCCATCCCCCTGCTCGTGCTTGCTCTCTCTCTTAAATAAATCTTTAAAAAAAAAAACAAACATGATTTGACAACCACTTTTTTTTTTTTTTACATAAAGTAAGGTGACTACTGCGAAAATTTTGTGCTAGAATAAAATCAAGTTTTGCCTTCACCCATCTTTCAATCACACACCAACAGCTTCGACTAGGCAAAAGAGCCTAACATCAAAGCACATTTTGATTCACTCTAAAACACATCTTTTCCAATTCCTTCTGCTCTACCGAGATTTATGTACAAAAGCTGGAGGCTGCTAGCCTCCAACCTTCAAGAGAGGCACTTGGAATACAGTGAAGCGGACTGTTCAGCTGCTTAAAGTGGATCCCATGAGCCTGCCTCCTGGAGGCATTTGGGGCTTTACATACTTGAAAATGAATAGAATGGGTCAGTCAAAGGACACACTTGAGGTCTGCATGTGATAGAAGCTGGGAGTTGGGGGTGGGGGGACGAGTAAGAAACAGAGAATGGACTAGAGGGACACAGTAAACCTTACTTTAAAGGTCTGACAGCAATTACTGAAAGATACTTGCACCAGGACACATGCTACCATGCTATTTAAATAGTGGCAACATCAATTTATTTATTCACTATTTTTCTAAAACCATATACCAGTAACTGTATGCTTCCTAACCACTCACTATTCACATTTACTTTGAAAAACCACCTGTGCTTAAAACTCAAGAGCTAGCGTAACTAAGACTTTTTCTAAAACATTAGGGTTCTTTTAACAGAAATAACAACCATCTCTGTCATTACTTTTCGGCCCTTCACAAGCTATGATAACTAATATTTTCAATGCTTAACGCCTGCTTTTATTTGCCTAACCTATGTAGCTATCAAAGAACTGAGATCGTCACTATTTTATTTGAAACTCACAAACAACCCTGTCAACACATAATATAATTTCCATTTTATAGGAAGGAAACAGACAGTAGCCACATCACAAATAAAAAGAAACACACATGTGTGCATTGTTTTAGGCGTGTTTATTTAATGATTAAGGGGGTGACGATGTCATTTCATTCCTTCTAGATCAAATCCATCGGAACAAATCCAGAGCTATCCAACTTCCATACATTCAACACAAGAATGTGTTCATGACTGCCTCAGTAAATCCTGAACTTTATCAATTATAATCTCAAGCCATTTTTTTTTTAGATTTTATTAATTTATTCATCAGAGAGAGAGCGTGCATAAGCAGGGGAAGTGGCAGGCAGAGGGAGAAGCAGGCTCCCCGCTGAGCAAGGAGCCGGACACGGGACTCCATCCAGGACCCTGGGATCATAACCTGAGCCGAAGGCAGATGTTTAACGGACTGAGCCACGCAGGTGTCCCTCTCAAGACATTTCTAACACATCCCAAGAGAGCAACTAAATGACCAAAAATTTTTCAGAACACAAAGATACCTTGGCAATTATATAAAAACTAAAGGACTCTAGTCTTTACGGGTATTGCTAGGAAAATTACACATCTCAACATTTTCATTTCTTGAGAGTTGCCACCACTGGAGGCATGCAAATTTCAGCAAATCTGACAAGAAAAAAAAAAGTCATAAAAATTCTTCCATCCTGTGAAGCAATAGCAACCCAGAAGTGGCTCATTTTCAAAAACCATCCATCAGTAATAGCCTTCTCTCACAACAGACAACCGTAACAAATTTAGCTGCCTTCAGTGTTGGTCCAGATAGAGCTAAGGCACCAGAGGTGTCCATCTCCTACAGATTCAAGTAAGGCTCACCACTTTTTTCAGCTTGAGTTAAATGAAAGAAAATGTAATTCATATTTCCAGAAGGAAAAGTGGCATATTTTCCAGTCAGCTTCTTGTTCTCATTTTACTATTTTAAGAGTTCTGATCACTCCCAGCATTGCTGTGTGGCAAGATCTCATTTCTGGTGGCTGATCATTTCCATGGCACAATGCTTTACCAGAACTGTCTCCAGAAGCTGTTTTGATTCGTATTTAGCTTCAGCGTATTTATACACAAAATACCATTTCAATGGCGTCGTGCCAAAAAAGAAATAGCTTGCTCAGATTTCAGTTGACTTTGTTAAAGGAAATTATTTTAAATTAATGTGGCTATTGAACTGCTGCCATCCTTAACCTCAGAAAATATATTCCTTCTAATTTTTGCTGTGAACGTTTATTTATTTAAGTTAAATTCCAGCTCATGAATGTTGACCATAAGGAGTCTAAACCTTCCTGCTACTATTTCATATTCTTCTTCTAAACAAGGGCAGGCACATACTGGCCACATTAGTATGCAGAGCCAGATCACCACCATTAAGTGAAATCATCTATGTATTTTTGGTAGAATCTTTAACAACTTCCACGCCCGTCAGGGAAATGGAACAAGGCTGTTTTGTTTTCAGACAGCAACAATTTGATCTCTGGTTTACTAGATGGCGCTCAAAATATTTTTCCATATGTTTTTCCGCAAAGAGAATCTGACATCAGCGTGGTTTACCTTTACCAGTGAATGCAGGCTTTTTTCACCAAACATATCCCAGAGGAAGGTTAGGTCTTCCTGGCTATCCACATGTGGCTGCAGCTGGGCTGGCAAAGCAGTCAACAGCTCATACAGACCTATAAAATGAAAATAAAACACAAAGCGTAATCTTAGAGTGATCTCATTAATTTCGCGTAAGGTGTGTGTAAATGACAGCTGCAACATGTCGTTTATACAGGATCTGTTTTCTGGGCCATCAAGCAAAACCCTTCTCCCAAGAAGCCAACGAACCTTTTTGATTTTTAAATCCCAACTAAGTATGTATTAACAGGCTAGTTTTTACCTTTCGGTTGTCAACATTCTACAGGCATCCAAGTTTACATAACCTGAGACAGAAAATGTGTACAAGCTTTCAGAGAAAGAAGAAAACACATACATTCCTTTCCTTAATCGTTATTACATTTCCCTCGATGTTCGCCAAAGAGTGAAATGAGTCATGAATAGGAAAAACCTCCTTAGAAGAGCAGAAAATTGATAGAGTGGTCCATTAAAAAAGGTTTTGTGGTTTCCAAATAGTTCCTAATAATATATAGCTTCCAAAACACTTGCATTATCTAACATCCAAAATCAAGTTCTAAAAAGTAAGACGGATTAAACCATCCTTGGTGTTGCTTCACTGTAGTCGCCTGGTTTTAAAACAACAACAACAAGCTACATAGAACTGAGTTTCAACTGGACTCTACTCTGGGCATATGTGATACTCTCTGAAAGAGTTAAGGACTCGGAGCCCTCCTCACTAGAAGCTTCCCTGGGGTAGACAGTAGCGCCATGTTCCACAGCAGCCGACTGCAGAAACCATCCATCTCCTTCAGGAGCCGTCAGACTCCCGTCCAAGAAAAGTTGCGACAGCGCCTGCCCAGGATTCTTCAGGGAGGTGACCTGGCAGGAGTCGGTATCAACTCTTAGCCCATATTTCACTTTCCAGGGGGGATTACATGAGGTAAAAAGGACAAAATTCCTTTTATTTCTGTCTGGTGTCTACAAAAACACCGAGACGTCCTGGGATCTACAACACACGGGGCTGTTGTTATTCCTACGCTGAGTAAGTGCAGTTGTTCATCAGAGGGACAGCTTTACAAGATACGTAACTAGCAAAGAATTGCAAATTATGGCCTGCTGATTAGTGTATCTATTATCTTCCGAAAGCATTATAATATTCTGATAATTATGATAATTCACAACCAAATGTATTAGCTCTCGCTTGGAAAGTTGGATCTGTAACTTGAGAGGTTAAACTCAAACACTACTGGGACTGCATTTGGCCAAAAAGATCTATAATATTCTAGGAACAAAAAAAAAAAACTTCTCCCTATTACGTTCTTTAGTATTCTTGATGGTTTATATTTACTCCCTTAAAAATCTGGCATCTTGCCTAAACTAGCTCTTATTTATAAATTTGTAAAAACATTTTTTTATTAACATATAATGTATTATTTGTTTCAGGGGTACAGGTCTGTGACTCATCAGTCTCACACAATTCACAGTGTTCACCATAGCACATACCCTCCCCAATGTCCATCACCCAGCCACCCCATCCCTCCCACCCCCCACCACTCCAGCAACCCTCAGTTTGTTTCCTGAGATTAAGAGTCTCTTATTGTTTGTCTCCCCCTCTGGTTTCGTCTTGTTTCATTTTTCCCTCCGTTCCCCTATGATCCTGTCTTGTTTCTCAAATTCCTCGTATCAGTGAGATCATAAGATAATTGTCTTTCTCTGACTGACTTATTTCACTTAGCATAATACCCTCTAATTCCATCCACATCGTTGCAAATGACAAGGTTTCATTTTCTGATGGCTGCATAATGTTCCACTGTATATATATATATAAAAACATTTTTAAGGTGTCCAAACCTAATTCAATGTATAATAATACAGGTCTCACTTTACACATATACATATACACACACATTTAAAGTAATGACAATTGCCAACATCTGTGGTTAAGGTCAGAGGTTCAAGTTGAAAATTATGTAAAAAGAAGGTAGAGCTTCACTATTTTATATTGACTTCAGGAGCAGTAAAAATAATTCCTTATTCCTTGGTAGTATGATTAGTTTAATTAATGATACTAATTTGACTATAATTTATAAGGTATAGTTGTTCGGGGGGGGGGTTAAATGAGGTAATATATTAGTACAGCCCCTGGCACATGGTAGTCTGTTTCAGATGTAACGCAGTGAGCTTCAGCCATTGTTGTTATTATTACTGTTATTCATCATTACCATTCTTTGTTTAAAGATTTATTTATTCATTTTAGAAAGGGGGAGGTAGGCGCAGAGGGAGAAAGAGTCTTAGGCAGACTCCCTGCTGATCATGGAGCCTGATGTGGGGCTCGATCTCACGACCCCGAGATCATGACCTGAGCCAAAACTAAGAGTTGGATGCTCAACCAACCACACCACCCAGGCACTCCCATCACTATTATTATTAAAAAAGCAAAAGCCTGAGTCAAACAGACCTAGATTCAAACCAGGTCTATACTTCAGTTATTTCACATAACTTAACCTCAGCCTTGTTGCCCTCATCTGTTGGAAAAGAAATGGTAATCTGCACATGTAATAAAATTGAACAGAAAAAAATATACAAACATGTACGTATACACAAAGAAGTGCGTGTGATACAGGGGAAATCTGAGAAAGGGTAATGGACTGCATCAGTGACAATGTGCCCCTTGCAATTACTATGGTTATGCAAGATGTTACCATTGGAGGAAGCAGGTCAAGGGTACACAGGATCTACATTATTTCTTTGAACACGGGAATCCACAATTATCTCAAAATACAGTTAAAACCAAAGGAAACATTGTGGTAAATGTGACTGTTGTAAGAATTCAAGAGAACAATGCACATAGCAGCACTGAGCCCTGTGGCTGGCACACAGGCATTTGATAAATATATAAATATATATACACACACACACAAATGTGTTCTTCTTTTCTTAATATGCTTCATCTGGAATGAAAACCCCATTGCAATGGTACAAAGTCAAAACAACAGCTTAGCGATACATTCCCCTAGACCCAATACCATACTCAGAAAGAAAACCACCCTAGTCTTCTACATATGGAAATTGTTAACTTTACCCAAGTACTGCTTAACTTTTTTGTGGGAATAAATCATATTATCTTACATTACAGTAATAATTTCTCTGTTAGCAGTAGCTCATAAACCTGAGTTTCTGGGTTTCCTAGCCTTATGCAATCGTAATTCATATGCCCCCCTAGCTTGGCACCCTCATGACGACAGCAGTCACTTCTCTTGAGCTCCCACATCTCGTAGCCCCACCAAAGCCAGAAGAGACAGGACAGTGCCAATCAGAAATGAAAGAAGCTGAGAAGAGTGAGGAGGGCGGGCGAGTGGCCTCAATGCAGGTAACATGGCCCACCACGTCCACGCAAGTGCGTCAGAGAGACCCCAGAAACCAGCTCAGTCCATGGCTAAAACCAGGTCCCTGTTTTCACAGGAGCTTTTTATATTCAGTTCCTAGAGTTCCAATAGTGAATACCACTATGAAATCCAAATGGTTTGGGTCCTTGATATTCAGAGAGCAAGTAACAGAGTTTAGCTAACAAGGGTTATCTTGGACAATCTTACCTACATCTACCTATATCTATTGAATCTCACCTAAATCTGAGCAAGAACTGGGACTACACTCCTCTGTAGTCATTCAAGCTCACGAGTGCTTCATTCCAGTGCACCATTATGGTACCTACCTAGAGGACTAAGACAAATCAGCCATGATCCCTGTCCTCAGGACGTCACAGTGTAGAGAACAAGCACAGACAAGTCAGTTAGGAAGTGCAGAGCAGGATTAGACTGCGTGGCAAGGCAAGGTAAGTGGTCAATTCCTCTAAAGGAGGGAGAAGACATCAGGGAAGGCTTCAGCAAAGAATCACACCCGAGTTACATCTTGAAAGCTTCCACTCCTAAGAATCAGCATTTATGAGTTCTTCCATTCAGAGCACTACATTAGTTCCTCTATACAGGTAGGTGGAGAATATGCCACCACCTCTACCCCAGAGATCTTACATCTTGGATAACACAGAATACATATCATATATGCTCAAAGAGAAAGCAATCCTAAATGATCCCCTATTTGGGGCGACTGCATGGCACAGTCAGTTAAATGGTTGACTCCTGGTTTCAGCTCAGGTCGTGATCTAGGGATCATGAGAACCGGCCCCGCATCAGGCTCTGTGCTCAGCGTGGAGTTGGCTTGAGATTCTCTCTCCCTTCCCCCTCCCCCCACCGCTCTTGTGCACATGTGCTCGCTCTCTCTAAATAAGTCTTTAAAAAAAAATAATAATGATCTCCTATTTGTCCAAGTAAAGATTCAAAATGTATATTCCTCCAAGTAAAATAAATAGATGTTTAGGCTGTGGATAAAATATTCAAACAGCAAATTAATTTTCACGGATATTGTGAGCTGCCCATGCGGCTTATAGTATTTAAATTATAATTTGGTTAGGAACATACACTTTGAATTACCTAGTAAGTACAAATATCATAATTTAGGTATTGAGGTTTGCCCCACTTGCACATTTCATGCAACCATTTTATTTAAATTCTTCACAATGACTTCTTTATCACAACTACCACTTGTAGAGCTAGAAGAGATCATTTTCACTTCTAGTTATTTGAGATACAACACTTTTTTGACTGCATGGGAGATGCCTTCACTAAGAATCTGGGTAAAGCTGGGTGCTTTTCCACCTGATCTACACCTCTATGTTTTTATCTCTACACCAAAACCACTTCCCTACTCTCTAAGTATCTCTAACACTTGCAGGTCTGTTTTTAACCCCTCTCCAAGAAATATTAACCCGGTTTAAACTTCCTTGTCTCTTTAAAAACAACAACAACAGGGGCGCCTGGGTGGCTCAGTCGTTAAGCGTCTGCCTTCGGCTCAGGTCATGATCCCAGGGTCCTGGGATCGAGCCTCGCATCGGGCTCCCTGCTCAGCAGGAAGCCTGCTTCTCCCTCTCCCACTCCCCCTGCTTGTGTTCCCTCTCTCGCTGTGTCTCTCTCTGTCAAATAAATAAATAAAAAATCTTAAAAAAAATAAATAAAAACAACAACAACAGTTCTGTCAGATGATCTTTCAATGACTCCAAAAACAGGAACTTGGGTTATATGAGAATAATTAGGGCTTCTCCAATCAACACATTTTTATGTAAGTAACAGAGAAAACAGTCTATAAGAAATTTTGTAAGGGCTTGACTTTAAGGCAGCGCTCTCTTCTCTAAGAGATCATTTTAGTAGAAGAAAAGAAATCTCACCTTCTGTTTGGGTAGACATGATACAAGACACGGTCAAAGACACACATGAAGAGATTATCTCATAAAAATGTTCCAGCAGGAAAAAAGGCAGTATTTTTGTATTAGGGATTTTATATACTGAGAGAAAAGAAGGCAACAACAGCAAAACTAAAATACAACAAGGTTCGTATGATTAACATGTACAACAATTATAGCAATTTAAAGGAGAGAGCAATCAGTAAAGGTTAAAGAACGCTATGCTAAAGGGTCTGAAGGAAGGAAAATAGGGCCTGGAAGGGTGCACAGCAGTGTAGAGAACACCCAAGATGAAAAGTCAGCAATAATCATGTAAATGTAGAGTTGGGTTTTTTTTTAAGATTTTATTTATTTATTTGACAGAGAGAGACACAGCAAGAGAGGGGACACAAGCAGGGGGAGTGGGAGAGGGAGAAGCAAGCTTCCCGCCGAGCAGGGAGCCCAATGCGGGGCTCGATCCCAGGACCCTGGGATCATGACCTGAGCCAAAAGCAGATGCTTAACAACTGAGCCACTCAGGTGCCCCTAAATGTAGAGATTTTTAAAGCCACTAAAATTCTGTAAAGCTGAAGAAAAGACGAGGAAGTACTCAAACCCAAATTTCTGCTTTGTATGTTTGCCTCGGTCACGGTCCAATCCAGAGATGAGAGCTGTGCAGTAATTTGAACCAGGAAAGTTTAATATAAATCTAGTGGTAAAGCAAAATCTCAAGAATACCTAGCGCTGAAGGAGAAGACCCAGAAGGAGACAACAGTGGAAGAGGAGCTCCCTCCCCAAGACTAGGATTCTCAGCTCATTAGAGATGGTGTGATTACAACTCACCAGACCCACCAGATGGCCTGGCCACTGTCACCAGGCCAGCAGGAAACACCCCTCCAGGGTACCGGTGGGCAGAAAACCATGGCTGGGACCAATGCTTCACCAGCGTTTCAGTGGGGAGAGGCTGGGCAGCTAGAATCCACTGCCAGGACCAGAAAGCCAAAATAATCCCCACAGGTGGGCAGAGAAGTGTGAAAGGGACTGGCAAACAGAACTCCCCCCCCCGCCCCCCGGGGTGCTGGCTGGTCAAGACTGGGAAGCTGACTTCTGGGATGCCTGAGAGACCCACCAGGAACTTCCCTATAGGGGTGCCGCTGAAACTCAGGAGGAAGCTGTCCACCGGGGTGCCACCAGACCTCAAAGGGGGATAAGCACCACTGGATGCTTCCCACAGGTGCTGCTGCCAAATCCCATGGGAAGAACAGAAATAAGTGAAAAACACCAAAACAGGGAAGCGCTGCCTCCTCCTCCTGCAGGGTGCCCTAGTGACCCCCCCCGACAAAGCTTAGCATCACACCAGCTGCAAAGAAGAATCATTAAAGGGCCCAGCTTACCGTTCACACAGCAGGCAGTAAAATACGGATTTGGAGCGGCGAGGCAATAAAATGATACTTGGCCCAATCTTCTATATGGAGATGTAAGTGTGTGCGAGCGTGCGTGTGGGAGCGCGGGAGGGGGTTCTCTTCTTTTGGGGAGGAGGGATGTTGCCTTTCTGCTTTTATTCTGGTTATTCTGGTGTGGATTTCTGCTGCTTGGCAGTGGGGACACAATGAAAAATATTTAATCAGCGGTTAGTGAAGGTAAAGCTTCTACTGATATGGATTTTGAAAGAGAAATCAATGCTTGCCAATTTTAACAGTACGCTAAGCCTGGACCCAACAGCTCAGTTATAATGAGGACATTAATTGAGTCAAAGTTCTAAGTTCAAAGGTGACAAATGAAGAACACTCAGGCCTAGCCAAAGAGTGCTCTCTTAACTCCAACCTCCTCAAAAATGCCCAGTGTTTATAAAAGAGGGCAGAGAGAGTGCTGTTTTCCAACAATTAAAAAAAAAAATACCTAAAACTGGGAAAACAATACAAAGTACAAAAAGCAACACTTTAGGAACTAAGGGAAGTGTTTAGAGCCAAGAGCAGCGGAGTGCAGAGAGACACACAGGTGTTTTACAATTTTTATAAATGGGTCGCTGAAGCCTACCATTGAGGAACTAAATATTGTGCTCTACTCTCCCCTTCCCAAGGACTGTTAGATGGCAAATGCTGGCTGTCTGAAATCATGAAAAATAATACACTGATGAGAATATCTGAATACAGACTAAATTGCTCACTCTGCAAGCCAGTCCATTAAGCCATCCCATATGTAGACCACGATCTTATTTTAACTTCCCTGACTCATTTGAAGTTAAATGTGCGACAGCTGGCTTCTCTGTGGCCTTACTACACCGAATGACAAACATATCTGTCATTTTCCTTAAAGATAAAAACCTAAATGCTTCCTCCCCACCTCCAACAACTTATGGTCAGAGTATGTTCTTGAGGCTTTTTGAGCCCTGGGCCATGCAAGCAACAGAGGGTCAGTTGGTAGTATTTCACATACAGATTAAAATAATTTGATGCTTTAGCAACTTGTCTTGTGGTGCGTTGTCGTTGTTTTTTTAATAAGAGTAGTGTTGTAAAGTTAAAGTCATAATTCTATAATAATCTTATTATCTTGATACAAGATGCATGTTCCATAACAGGCCAGTGATTTGATCAAGGTCTGGGGTAGACAATGCTGACCTAATCCATAAGGAAATGTAACCATGTTGAATAAACAATTCACCCAATGTCGCACATTTAAGTGCTAGTAGTAATCCTACCTAATACCTAATGCTTACAGAGCTAAGTTAAGTGCTTTGCCTCACTCACCGCTCTCCATAAGTAGGTTCCATTACTACCTTCATTTTACAGGAGGAAATACATTTAGCCTAGTAAGTGGCATATCCAGAACTTAACCTCGGCTCTGCCTATGCTTCTGTAATAACCCCAACATTTCAATCTCCTACTCGAAAACCTTCAAGAGCTACCTTAAAGAGAAAAGTTAAAGGCCTAACCTGATACCCAAATTACAGATGGATCAAATATATCAAATATATTGGGGCGCCTGGGTGGCTCAGTCGTTAAGCGTCTGCCTTTGGCTCAGGTCATGATCCCAGGGTCCTGGGATGGAGCCCCGCATCGGCCTCCCTGCTCGGCGGGAAGCCTGCTTCTCCCTCTCCCACTCCCCCTGCTTGTGTTCTCTCTCTCACTGTCTCTCTCTGTCAAATAAATAAATCTTAAAAATAAATAAATAAATAAATAAATAAATAAATAAAAACAAATATATCAAATATAAACTAGTGGAACATCTCATAGAATATTTTTGTCATGTTGGAGTTAAATGCTTTTCTTAGCATACAAAGAACTTAAAAACTGTAACTGGCCATCACTGATAGACTTTATAAGAAAATTTTCACACATCAAGAAAACGAAAGAAAGCCAAAGAAGTTTGCAAAGAAACTACTAAAAATTATTTGCACCAAGTGAATGATTGATATTAAGTATAATGAGAGACGAATAAATTGACAGAAAAATGGGGAAGGGTTTATGGTGGCAGAAGAGATGGCCCCCAATGTTCAATCTGACACATAATATTAAATAATTCTAAAAAGTCAAGCAAAGCATATCATTTCCTCCTCCCAATTTAGGAAATAAATTTACAAATAGCCAGGAGTGCCTGACTGGCTCAGTATAGACAGCATGTGACTCTTGATCTCAGGGTCATGAGTTTAAGCCCCACGTTGGGTGTAGAGATTACTTAAATAAGTAAATAATTTTAAAAATAAATTTACAAATACCCAGTCTTGACAAAGATGTGGGAAAACAAACCCAGCAATCATTTGCTGGAATAAACATTCATTCATGCAATCAGCATTTATTGACTACCATAAGTTCAAATGTGCCAGATGCTGGTCAAGGTGTTTGCGATGTATAAGTAAACCAAAAAGGCAATGATCCCTACCTTTATGGAGCTAATGCTCTAGAGGGAAGACAAATAGTAAGCATTAGAAGTAAACTATACAGTATGTTGGAAGGTGACGAGTACTGACAGAAAAAGACAAAGTAGAGGCACCTGGGTGGCTCAGTCAGTTGAATGTCCAACTCTTGATCTGGACTCAGGTCATGATCTCAGAGTTATGAGATCTTGCCCCATGTCAGGCTCTGCACTCAGTGTGGAGTCTGCTTGAGATTCTCTCTCTCCCACTTCCTCTGCCCCTCCCCCAGCTTGTGCTCTCTAAATAAATAAATAAAATCTTTAAAAAAAAAAAAAGTAGAGCAGTGTAAGATAGATCCATTTCTGGGCCACTCACATGGCAATGACAAAGTAAGGAGTCTGGGTGCACTACAATGAGGAAATGACAAACGAGAAAAGACATGAAGGTGATGGAGTTAGCGATGTGAGTATCTGAGGGACAAGCATTCCAGGCAGAGGGATCAGACGATACAAAAACCCAAGCCTCTAAGAGACAGGGCAGGCCTGGAGTATGTGAGGAAGAGCAAGAAATCCAGCATGACTCAAGCAAAGGGAGGAAGAGAGAGAGATATAAGAAATGATATAACAGAGAAAATCAGGGACCAGATCAAAAAGGGTCTTGTAGTACAAACATTGCAAAGAATTTAACTTTCTGCTTTAGAAGGAAAGAGCCATTGCAGGGTTCTGAGTGAAGGAGTAACATGATCTTACATTTTAAAAGCATCACTCCAGCTGCTGAATTGAGAAGAGACAGCAGGGGAGCAAGGGCAGAGGCAGAGAGGTCATGTCTGAGGGTCAATGCATGATCCAGGCACATGATGATGAGGACCTGCACCAGGTAGCAGCCAGTGGAAGTTACGGAAGTATTCCAATTCTGGAGAGATTTTGAAGAAAGAGCTAGTTATGAATTTCTGTATGAATGAAGGGTATGGGGGGGAAAAAATTTCTCTAAGACTATTTGAAGTTGCCAGTATGACAGGGAAGTTCAGTGTTAAACACGTTAAGTTCAAGGTCTCTAATGGGCACTGGGTGGAGATGCAATGGGCAGCTGGATACAGGAGTCAGGAGCTCAACAGAGCAGTCTGGGCTGAAGATCTATATGTAGGAGCCATTGGCATATGGATTGTATTTAAAGCCATGAGCCTGAAAGAGATCCTCAAGGTCATGAGTGTAGACATAAATGAGGAGCCAAGGACTGAGGCCTGGGTCTCCACTGTTGGATGTGGAGGCTTAGAGCAGCCGACAACCACTTGGAGGAGCATCAGGAGGGTATTATCCAGGAAACCAAGTGTGGCAAGGAAGAATGAATGAACCACTATGGCAAATGTCATTGATAGGCCAGGCAGAGTAAGGACGGAGGACCACCCACTGGATTTAGCAACATGGAGCTTATGAATTCTGGCATCATGGTGAGTGAAGAAGCCTGGATGAAGAGCACTAAAAACAGAGACACAGTAGATTAAAAGCAAATACAGACACTCCTACAAATACAGACAACCCTTACAATCTCTTACCAAAGAGAACTGATGTTCAAAAGGGAATGGGGAGTAAAGATGTGTTTAAGATGGGAAAGAAAAAAAAAAAAAAACCAGCCCAGCATATTTGTGTGGTAATGGCACTGATCCACGACAAATTTTGACAACGTAAGAGAGGGAGGGATCTGCTGCAGCTCTGTCCTGCAGCAGATGGGGAGGAACGGGGTCTGGTGCACATGTGGACGGACAGCGTTAGATCGAAGTGTGGCTGGTTCACCTATGCCTCCAAGCAGGAAGGCAGAATATGGTGAAAATGGTACAGAGAACATGTGGTAAGCTGCCTTGTGACCTTGGCTGTACTTTCAGTAAACTATGAAACGTGGTCACCTACTGAGAGTCAGGGGAGGGAAGAAAGTGTGTGTATCTGAAAGAAAAGGCTGAAAGAGGCATCGGGGAGAATGGGGGTTGGGGGAATGAATAAAGCAGGGAAGTCATAAATTGGTATACGTTATTGACAATATGAAAACTGAAGGCTTGCATTCCCTTTGATCCAGTGATTCACTCATTTATTCACTCACGCATTATACTTCCAGAGAGCCCGGAGGGCCACCTGCAGGACCAATCTCCAACTTTTATCAGTGTGTCATTTAGGAAGAGAAACCAGAACAGGAAACAATTACTTTCTTTTTGCTGTATACATTTCTGCACTGCTTGAGTTTTTACAAAATCGATATTACTTTTATAATTTTAAAAATTTCACTTCCGGGTAATAATCTGACATAAGCCTTTCTCCAGCCCTATAGCTCACAACTTCCCCTGAAATTCCATTCCAGCCATAGAGGACAGCTACTTGCTATCTCCTGAAAGGCTAATAATTCTATCCACGCAATCTTAGCCCAATTCACTAAATAATTAACTTTCTGGTGACAGCTACTGCTGTCTTATTCCCCTCCTGCAGGACCCCGGAGATTATCTGAAAGACAAAACAATCATGGTAACATACTTACCTCAAAGTTTCATGACCAGATTTAACACAACACACTGGACAGTATTTCAAGGAGTGTGCACAGGAAGCTGGCAAATTCCCAGGGCCCCCTGCTCCCTTCCGACCTCACTCTACAAATACCGGGTGCTGGCCGTGTGCCAGGCACTGATAAGGAGGGGGCTACAAAGCTGAGGGGAAGGGAAAAAGCAAACAGATTCATCCCCTAGGCGTAGGGTAGGAAACTCCGGGGAAAACAAAAGCGAAGCTATAACTGAAAGGCGCTTTAATTAAGGGAGGGGATGGAGGCACTGTGAAAGTGCAACCAAGGCAGCTTCCCTGGTGGATGGGGGGGGGGGGGCGGCGGTAGAAAAATCTTGTAGGAAAAGAACCACACTTACAAAGGCCCCAAGGGTAGAATGCTTAGACTCCAGTGCCAAATGACAGAACTACAAATTCCACCTCTGCCACTGGTAATTAACATCTCTGTGCAGCCATTTTTAATCTGTAAAGTAGACACAGTAGTACTAACTATGCAGGATTGCAACGAGGACTAAAGCAGTTATGTGAAAAGCTTAGAATGACGCCTCACTTGGCTGTTAAACCTATGTAAGCATTTTTTAAATAAAAATGAATTCTTGGGGCGCCTGGGTGGCTCAGTCGGTTAAGCGTCGGACTCTTCATTTTGGCTCAGGTAATGATCTCAGGGTCCTGGGATCGAGGCCCACATCAGGCTTCCCTGCTCAGCGAGGAGTCTGCTTCTCCCTCTCCTTCTGCCCCTCCCCCCACTCATGCTCTCGCACTCACATGCTCTCTAATAAATAAAAAATAAAAATGAACTCCAAATTAAATGCCAAAACATATGACTATGCCCAAGCATTAAGGAGACAGATGACAAAATTTAAGTTTATCGTGCTGGAATATATTAAGCGGGAGAAAGGCTTTCCACAATAGGCAAAAACACAGGCAATGATGGACCCCATGTATTGGGGTAAAGAGTGAACTAGACAGAAATGAAAATAAGTGATCACACACCCTTGACCCAAGTCAGTCTAGACATTTCCATAGTAAGGAATAGTGGGGAAGAAAAGAAACAGGACAAAATGCGCTCTGTTCTCAAACAGCTAAGTTCAAGGTATCTCACGTTCAAGAGAAACATTCAACAAACCCTTGCAAGAAACATCAATTGCTACAATTATGATGACATCAATATCACACATTCATTCATCACTTCTGACAATACTGGCTTATGTAAACCGTGTGCCAATGCACCATCCTGTTTCAAAATCTAGACTGAGAGTCCAGGGAACCAATCATTTGTCATTAACACTAAACATGCTGAGATAGTTGTGCACTAATCTTGCAAAATGTTTCAAGTGGTAACAGAAAAATAACATCAATCCCTTTACTGAGATGATTACATATGCTTTTCACTTCCCACCGGATTACCACCGTTAGACATAGTAAAGAAACACAGTGGAGATGATGAGCTATATCAAACTGGGGTTGCCTTACGAAAACAGAATTACCCAGAACAGATCTGACAACAAACGTCCATTCAAAGTATTCAATCATTCTGGATCTCTGGCCCCCTCTTTTTTTTTTTAATTATTATTATGTTATGTTAATCACCATACATCATTAGTTTTTTTTGTAGTGTTCCATGATTGTTTGTGGATAACACCCAGCACTCCATGCAGAACCTGCCCTCCTAATACCCATCACCAGCCTAACCCATCCTCCCACCTCCCTCCCCTCTAGAACCCTCAGTTTGTTTCTCAGAGTCCACAGTCTCTCATGGTTTGTCTCCCCCTCCGATTGCCCCCCCCTTCATTCTTCCCCTCCTGCTTTTTTTTTTTTTTAAACATATAATGTATTATTTGTTTCAGAGGTACAGGTCTGTGATTCACCAGTCTTGCACAATTCACAGCACTCATCATAGCACATACCCTCCCCAATGTCTATCACCCAGCCACCCCAACCCTCCCACCACCCACCACTCCAGCAACCCTCAGTTTGTTTCCTGAGATTAAGAATTCCTCATATCAGTGAGATCATATGATACATGTCTTTCTCTGATAGACTTATTTCGCTCAGCATAATACCCTCCAGTTCCATCCACGTCGTTGCAAATGGTAAGATTTCATTCCTTTTGATGGCTGCATAATATTCCATTGTATATATATATATATATATATATACCACATCTTCTTTATCCATTCATCTGTTGATGGACATCTTGGCTCTTTCCATAGTTTGGCTATCGTGGACACTGCTGCTATAAACATCGGCGTGCATGTACCCCTTCGGATCCCGACCTTTGTATCTTTGGAGTAAATACCCAGTAGTGCCATTGCTGGGTCGTTGGGTAGCTCTATTTTCAACTTTTTGAGGAACCTCCATACTGTTTTCCAGAGTGGCTGCACCAGCTTGCATTCCCACCAACAGTGTAGGAGGGTTCCCCTTTCTCCGCATCCTCGCCAACATCTGTCATTTCCTGACTTGTTACTTTTAGCCATTCTGACTGGTGTGAGGTGGTATCTCGTTGAGGTTTTGATTTGGATCTCCCTGATGCTGACTGATGTTGAGCACTTTCTCATGTGTCTGTTTGGCCCCCTAACTCTTGAAGTGACGTTAAAAAACGGTTCATTAGGTACAGGATCAATTTTGTCATCGTAGTACTGTTATCCTCATTCTTTAGGTAGAACTAAACTTTGGGGAAGCCTGGCTATATCTAGAGACGTTGGCAAACCAGCCAGCAGTGTAATTCATCTCAAGATGTTGGCTGTTTGTTGTTGCTTTCTTTAAGATTTACTTATTTATTTTGAGGGGGGGAGGGGCAAAGGGAGAGGGAGAGAATCTCAAGCAGACTCCCCACTGAGCACGGAGCCTGATCTCAGGACCCTGAGATCATGACCTGAGCTGAAATCAAGAGTCAGATGCTTCACTGAGCCACCTAGGGGCCCTATGGTTGTTTTTTAAAACAGATCTCACTTTTAAACCTTCTAACATCAGGTCTCCCTGCAATTGTTAAAGGGTTATTGATATAATTAACATAATTCATAAGAAAATGGCAAGAACTCTTGCTTAATTTCTATTTATAGTTTAAGTCATTAAAAATTGACAAACTTTTATCTTCCATTTCAAAGTTATACAGTTATATGGGAAAACAAAAGATTCTGAGATTTGAAACTTAACAAGGAGACCCTTCGCACAAAAATAACCACATTCTCAGAAAGCAAACTGCATCAGTCAGAAACTTATACCAAAAAGTCACATAAAGGCTTACCATTTGGTATGGACCCACTTCACAAAATTCATCTTTATTATAAAAATTATTTTCTGAATCTTTAAGATGGATGGAAGAGGGGAATAGGAAGGAATGGATGAAAAAGCAGCCAGGAAACATGTTTGTTTCCTACACAGACGAGAATACAGTCATGATGCTTTGGAAAAGAGGAAAATTAGCAGAGTTGTCACATTTGTCAAATAAGACAGAACTATCTTTCCATCAAGAAAACGGTCAAGTACAGACACACCATCTGCACTGCATCAAAACCAATCCAAGGGCAAAGCAAAATAAAAGCCTCCCACTTACCCAAGAGTTTGTGGTTGAGAAGAGAATGAGGCCAACAAAGGAGGTGAACTATGATTTTGCTAACCTGTCCTGGACTGAAGAGGATTCATATCTGCTTACATAGACCTAAAGCGAAATGAAAATAATAATGCTTCACAAAGTTTAGAGTTCCTGGAGGGCCTTATCGAAGTGATGAGCAGGTAAGTCGCCATTGCTACTCTGGATTGTTCACTTCATATCAGGAAGGAGGACACCCCAATAGTCTGCTTAGAGGCAGGGCTACGGTTCACCTGAGACAGTGGGATACCAAGGAAGAGAAGATGGGAAGGTGCTGGGGGAGGGAAGAATATTTAGCAGTAGAGGAAGGAACCTGCAGATTAAAGGATCAACAGCACACTAAGACTGTTCACACATTTGGAAAACCACGTCCCCGTGCACCTGAATAACAAAACCATGTGTGGAAGGAAGATACGCAACTTCACAGTTCCATGTTTAGGTTGAGCTAATGACAGAACATTAGGTGAGGCAGATATGTACAAGACTGACTAAATACTACCAAACTGAGGGAGCAAAGGATATCTCATTTTAAGCAAACTACTGAATTATAAGCATATATTGGGTATCCACAGAACATGAAGACACTAACTAGTAAGAACTAATACGAAGTGTTCTCATCGAAGAATCTGGCCCATATTCTGTCAGTTATACCTCCTATCACACAATCAAACCCAGCACCAGCATCAGCAATACTGTACCCAAACATAAGGAACAAAGTGTGTGTGTGTGTGTGTGTGTGTGTGTGTATACAAACACATCAGGATGCAGGAGATTCTAATTCAGAGTAAAAATCTGATAAATAGAGGTAAAGTTTTTGCTAAGAAAAATTAAAAGGCTAGAATTAAAAAAAAAAAAAACAAGCACAGAAAACTTATACCAAGTTACACTTATTTTATTTTATTTTATTATGTTATGCTAATCACCATACATTACATCATTAGTTTTTGATGTAGTGTTCCATGATTCATTGTTTGCATATAATACCCAGTGCTCCATTCAGTACGTGCCCTCTTTAATACCCATCACCAGGCTAACCCATCCCCGCACACCCCTCCCCTCTAGAACCCTCAGTTTGTTTCTCAGAGTCCATAGTCTCTCATGGTTCGTCTCCCTCTCCGATTTCCCCCCCTTCATTTTTCCCTTCCTACTATCCTCTTTTTTTTTTTTAACATATAATGTATTATTTGTTTCAGAGGTACAGGTCTGTGACTCAACAGTCTTGCACAATTCACAGCGCTCACCATAGCACATACCCTCCCCAATGTCTATCACCCAGCCACCCCATCCCTCCCACCCCCACCACTCTAGCAACCCTCAGTTTGTTTCCTGAGATTAAGAATTCCTCATATCAGTGAGATCATATGATACATATCTTTCTCTGTTTGACTTATTTCGCTCAGCATAATACCCTCCAGTTCCATCCACGTCGTTGCAAATGGCAAGATTTCATTCCTTTTGATGGCTGCATAATATTCCTCTGTGTGTGTGTGTATACACACACACACACACACACACACACCCCACATCTTCTTTATCCTTCATCTGTTGATGGACATCTTGGCTCTTTCCACAGTTTGGAATTGGCTATTGTGGACATTGCTGCTATAAACATCGGGGTGCACGTACCCCTTTGGATCACTACATTTGTGTCTTTGGGGTAAATACCCAGTAGTGCCATTGCTGGGTCATACGGTAGCTCTATTTTCAACTTTTTGAGGAACCTCCACACTGTTTTCCAGAGTGGCCGCACCAGCTTGCATTCCCACTAACAATGTAGGAGGGTTCCCCTTTCTCCACATCCTCGCCAACATCTGTCGTTTCCTGACTTGTTAATTTTAGCCATTCTGACTGGTGTGAGGTGGTAGCTCACTGAGGTTTTGATTTGGATTTCCCTGATGCCGAGCATAAGATACTGAGCACTTTTTCGTGCCAAGTTACACTTATTTTAAATACCCATCTTGACCTGAGAAATGTTTTAACCAAAACTAATAGAGAATTTCACACATTCCTTTCCTCTACCTCCATGTAGCACTTTTATAGAAATACATCTCTGCCACAATCAAGGTAAAAGATACCAAGATACATATGGTAGCTATTCTGAAATTTCAAGGAAAAAGATGACCAAGGATAGAACATAGATCCTTCTATATAAACTCTTAAGAAATCTTTGTTGAGGGCAATCCCTTTTCTATTGCTTTTCCACTGTGTTTGAACAAACACAAATTATTGCTATTAAACCAAAGAAAATGAATTTAATGCTAAAACATGACATTAAATCTCAAAACAAGAACATCCCTGAATGTGAAATCATACAAAAATACAGAAGCGTAAACTGAAGAAATTTTTCCATTTCCAGAAAACTGCTTCTGTAAAAATATAATATTCTGTACAAGACAGTAGTAATTCCTAAGAGAATAAGTGGCTCAGAATTTGATGAAAGTGTTCCCGCAGTGAACAATTCACTCTTCTTGCAGATTCCAGATGCTCAGCATTCCTGACATCAGAATGGAAAAATTTACTGTTGGTCTAGAGAAATTTAATATCACCATTCTTGTCATATCCCTCATAGCTTCATTATTAGAACAAGTCTGGGGAAGCTATAAACCTATATTAAATGATAAAAAAGATGTTCTCCGTGTCCAATCATATTAGATCATATAAGTAACCGAAATATTTAGAAATCCTATAGAAAAAGACTTGAGAACAAGAAAAACATATATTTACCGGGTATTTTTCTTAATTTTGATATTTGCATTCTGTACAGTATGGCCAGGCACAGGACCAAAACATTTAACTATAACCAAGGGCTAATAAACACTAAAGGACATATATCGACACCCAGAGCAACACTATAAAATTTTATTATATTAATAAAATGGGATACACCAAGCTTTAAATTTTCCACTTTGTCAAAGGTAAAGTAATCAGCACTATTCGGTGCCATTCATAACAGGATTCAATTTTTCTCATTTAAAGTATGCTTTATTTCCAAAAGTACCTATACTAAAATACTTTAATACAACTCTGACAGAAGCATTCGCTTTCTTACGCTTTCTCCCAACTGCAAATAACTGCTTAAAGCATTGGCAAGTTCCGTTTTATATACGCAGAACAATTTAAATAATTACAATAGTTCATTAATAACATTTTATATAATTACCCAGAAAGTCTATAATATCAGGGGCAAGGTAACAGAGGGCATATGCATATACCTGTACATCACCCTCATTTTTAAAAAGCTATCTCTAAGCTTTAAACAGATTCCAGTTTGTAATTAGCTCTGTGTTTGCAGTTTGTGGCCCACAGAGGGTATCCTCCGCTATCAAAGTGAGTATAACAGGACAGTTGACTCTGCAACAATACCAGTTTAAAACTGCACAGGCCCACTTATTCGTGGATTTTTTTTTTTTTTTACAGCATGCTATTGTAAATGTATTTTCTCTTACGGCTTTCTCACTAACATCTTCTTTTCCCCAGGCTACTCCCTAGCTAAGAATACAGTATAGAATACATACAACACACAAAATACGTTAATCGACTGTTGTTATTGGTAAGGCTTTTGCTCAACAGTAGGCTATTAGTAAAGTTTTTGGAGAGTCAGAAGTTACACACGTTATTTTGAACTGTGTCGGGGAGGGGATCTGGGGATGAGCTGGTGCCCCAACCCCCCACAGTGTTTAAGGGTCAACTGTACTTTGATCCCTAAAAGTACTCATCCACAAGACAAAGCCATAGCAAAATGAAAATTACTTTGAAAACTCTTATGAATTATGGCTTATAACAGTCTTCTAGAAAAATGAATTACATTTACACTACATTTAACCAGTTATAGGGCCTCCTAGCCTGGAACAGTTGGCTATTAAAGGTAAAGTACTACTGTATTTGTTTTATTGTAGTTAATAGCATGATAGGATTTATTTTAATTGATTTCAATATTTATAATATAGTTAAAACTGAACCTAACATGTAGTTAGGCCCAGCCAAATAAAGAGTTTATCTGGATTTCTGCTTTCCCTACAGAACACCAACCTAAATCTTACCTCTCATCATCCTACATTCAGTGTATTAATGGTACGTAATGGACAGACCAACAGGCACTAACCTTAATCAGGAAGAAAAGTAACAGCAAGAGAAACCAAGTAAACACAAGAGGGCCTACTGGATGTTCCAGTTAGGTGCTGTAGACAGAGAAACAGGAGTTCCTCATAGGATGACAACAGTCAACAGAGATAAAGAATGAGTTCTTAGCACCTAACTGGTACCTCCGCGATCTGTAATGAGATGAATGTACAAAAAGCACCCAGCACGTGGATGACCCAAGTAGCCATAGAGTAGCTGCCATCATCTTTATCATTTCCTCCCAGAGGCTCGTTAGTTGAATCAATAAGCAATCAAGTGAAGGAAAAGCTCTTAGAAGTGTTCAGAATTATTTATAATGGCTTTCTTTTCAAGTATTCTCCTGAAATAGCCTTCATGATATTTCCCCAAGAACAATCTGCTACACAAAAATATAATAGTTGTGCTCCTAAGAGACTTCTTCACGTTATCAAAATTGTGTAAAAAGTCTTATTTCATGAGGAAAAGATGTGGTAGGTTCCAGAGTTCCCAACTTATGATAACTATGGTACGCCCATGCATGAATTTTAATAATAAATGGAATAACCTAAGCTGTAACTATATTTTATTTTTAAGCAAAAAGTAATAAATTGGTGTTTTGCAACTGCTGACCAGAAACCTAAATGCTTCCCGGCCTTTCAATCCACACAAGTCTTCTTTAAACAGCTTGAAATTTTGTTTCTTACAGAAATCATAACCATCAGGGTAAAAATCCCTCAAAAGACTGGACAGCTAGGTCTGCTGAAACATAATAGAATATCTGGAAAGAGATCTAGTATAGATCTAGAATTGGGTAGAAGATAAAGGTACCATTGCAAATCGTTTAAGTAGTGGGAAATTATTCTACTAAAAGTGCTGAATCCCTATATTACCATTCAGGAAAAAAACGAAACCAAATCAACTAGGATCCCTACATAACGAAGCCAATCCCTAATTATCTCTTTACATGCAAACTGCATTTTAAAAATTCAGTCTAAGAGACATGTGCTATTACAAAAATCCTTGCACATATTTACAGGGGTGATTTTTCCACAATCCTCACTTGTCAAGAAGCAGCAAAGCAAAATATATAGGCCTTAGGTCCCATATCTTAACATATGTCCACTTGAGCTTCCTGAACAGTAAAAATTGAGGAGGTTCAAGTGCACTCCATCTGAAAGAGAAGTTTAACATTTAATGTGAGTTCTGGCAAATGAAATTTATATTTTTAAATTTTATCAATATCAATGGCCCTGTATGAGAGCTATGTAATTACATCTTGATGGCACGAAACCATCTTTTTTTTAGTTTGATCTCCATCTTTACCGTAACCGCTTACCATGTATCCCTTAGCTTCTCTTAAAGAGTCATGTCTTCTGAATGACAAATTCCAAAAGCAATATAAACCCATTAAATACAGTTTATATTACCAGAGAGAAAAGAATTTTTAGGTAAGCTAAGAATATATTTCTATCAAAAACTGACGTGAGGTCACATGATTAAGTGTTCAGCAGAATTTCAAAAGTCACCGGAATGGGTGAAAGTTCATTTCCATGGAACTCATTAGCTGTCTGTAATTCATTCTCCTAAGGAAAATTATTCCTTTAGAAGAAATTTCCAAGTTTCTCCATGTAAAATAATTTTATGTCCAAAGCCTATTCATCCCTTAATTCCCAGATCAAGTGCCTCTCCATCACCTACCCCAAAAGCGGGCACTAATCTCTTCCAACTCTGAACTTCATCTCACCTCATCCAACTCCCCTCTCCTACGATACGGATTGTCTTAGTAGATTTTAATTTAAAGTGCATGCTTCTACCTGTCTATATGTTTCGATAATATTAGCATTCTTAGGGCTTTTTTAAAAAGGCATATTTTCTTTCAAAATGTATTTTGCATGCAAAAGTCTTAAAGAGACAGCCTCTCACTCACACTGAGGGACTCTCAGAAGGTATAAAGACTAACATGACTCATATGAATTCTCAAAGTGATTTTTGGTTTGGATTTTGTTCTGAATATATAGCTAGAAATCCCAGTTTAGGATTAGGAGTGTATAAGAATTACAATTTTCCTTGATCGAATGCTGGTTTTTCACTTTTTGAAAATGCTTAAAGATAACCCCTTACAAGATTGTTTTGTTGTTGTTGTTCATCAGAGTCCTCTGAGCCATCTTTTTGACTAGACCTGGACCTGCCTCGCCCAGTTTTTGTTGCTGTTGTTTATTTTTGAGAAAAGAATATTTTACACTGAACAATTCTAAAGCAACGGGGATCTGAAATCTACCAAGACAATCCTTTATTTATATATATATATATATATATATATATATATATATATATATATATATAT
>NC_058407.1:111988209-112012355 GCF_002201575.2 Neomonachus schauinslandi | reverse complement strand
TATATATATATATATATATATATATATATATATATATCACTCAAACTGTCCATAAACCCTTTTTAGGACTGAACCCTAAGATTGTGCTAAGATTAAAAAAAAAAGCAAACTGTCTTCTGGGACAACGAAGAATATTTGTAACACAAAACCTAGCAATCTGGCTAATTTTAATCAGCATCATATACACCCAAGCATATACAGAAAACTGGGCTATAAAAATAGCCTCCTGATGTAACTATACTCTTATTTCATAAGAAGACCACCAAGAAATATTCCCTTTAACTTAAATGTCATTTAATGTGGCATGTTCTCCTGATCAAGAAACTGCTGCAAGAGCAAGGAGGGACATTTTCAAAGTCGCTAACTGGGCTCCAAGCCTCACAGGAAACAGTGCAATAGAACAGATTAATTCTTTTTTTATTTTATTTTAAATTGATTGAACAAATTCTTGTTTCTTAAGGTGCAAACTGCTGAGCATTACAGGGTCCAGTGGTCTCTCATGTGGCCCATGGGCAGTCTCCACTGGCCTAACTTAGCACTATTGAAGGAAAAAAAAATCAATTACGATTTTGTCACCCAGGTTCGAATTTGCAACAGGATTATGACTTTTGCATCATTGTTTCATAAGGTTGTGCCAGTGCTGCCAAGACTATGCTTGTCAGAGCTTTTCTATTAACTTTCACAGCATTTGCTTATCGCCATTGTGTTTGGAAAATTTACACTACACAACTATAATTACATCAAGTCATATACTCAATTAACTAAAATAGATGAAAGACTTAAGATCAGGGGCGACTGGGTGGCTCAGTCATTAAGCGTCTGCCTTCGGCTCAGGTCATGATCCCAGGATCCTGGGATCGAGCCCCGCATCGGGCTCCCTGCTCAGCGGGAAGCCTGCTTCTCCCTCTCCCACTCCCCCTGCTTGTGTTCCCTCTCTCACTGTGTCTCTCGCTGTCAAATAATAAATAAAATCTTAAAAAAAAAAAAAAAAGACTTAAGATTAGTTCATAGAAGCCCAGTCACTGACAACAGTAATACAGGGGAACCTGGGTGGCTCAGTCGGTTAAGCTGCTGACTCTTGATTTCAGCTCAGGTCATGATCTCAGGGTCCTGAGTTGGAGCCCTGCATCAGGCTCTGTGCTCAGCAGGTAGTCTGCTCAAGATTCTCTCTCTCTCCTTCTCCTTCCCCTCCCCCCACTCACTCTCTCTTTATCTCTCTAAAATAAATGTTTAAAAAAAAAAAGAAAATACTAATACAAACATAGAGGTTCCATCTTCTGAATATTTATGATCTAAGTCCCAAACATTACAAGGCTACAGGAAAATAAACATTTGATATTCACCAATAAACTAACAATGTAAATACCAGCCCTCATTTAAACATTTCTTCCCACCTAACCCATGCCAGGCACACTGTCATTGGTTTTTATCTTGGATGCCATAAACATCACTGCAAAAATACAGGACTTCACAAGGCTGACAAAAGTAATGTTGAGGAACTGCTCAACCATGAGCAATGATGGTGGTAACCAAGCCACTGAAAGAGGTCTGCTAATCAACAACCCAGAAAAATATAACATACTGACAAATACATTTCACTTCGAAAGGGAACAATCAGAATACCAAATTTTAAAAATGAACAAAAACCAAATACTACTGGAGAAACTAAAGACTTCAGATATTTTTGTTAAAATGCCCTTTTTATTATCCCACTGCAGAAGTCAAAACGCTATTATAAAATGTTGTCAACAATATCATGCCAACAAAGGAAAATTCAGCAGGATGCTTTACATTTATGCTAAGAATTAGCACAGTTATAACTGTAACCTACAATGTTCTTAATTACATTTAAAATATGGTCACAATTTATATTTCCTTTTTCCAGATAAAGTTCTGATCACTTCCCCATCCCACCATTTTCTTGCTCTTTTCATACCCTATTTAATGTGGATTAATTTTAATTGGCCTTTACCTGCTATCTGTTATTACTAGAAAAAATGTACCTCAGAATAACAACATCAATAAAGAAAGTTAACAAGATTCCAAACTCAATTGAGAGTGAATCTACCTATGCTAGAAGTGAAACTAAAAATGCACTTCTTTCACAAAGACAACCAAAAAATAAGCCACCAAAACAAAGTCAGAATACAAAGCACAATATTAAGAATTAGGTTTTATTTAACCTGAGAGGTAACTTCCCCTATCCCCAGTGCTTTGTGAGTTAAGAAATTCTGATAAACAGTGTCATGAAGCCACCAAAGTTTTCTAATCATTTTTAAACTAAAGACACTGGCCTCTTTTGCCAATAAATTGTTTCCAAATAAAGTACAAACTAATGCTAGAGGATAAAAACTGATAGTCGCTTAAAATAGAAATGAAAACAAAATAAACAATACTAGGACAACTAAATTTCTACATGTGAGAGAATTAACTTAGATCCCTATCTCACACCATACACAAAAATTAACTCAAATTTTACTTTTTTTTTTAAAGATTTATTTAATTATTTGTCAGAGAGAGAGAGAGCGAGCACGCACAAGCAGGGGGAGTGGCAGGCAGAGGGAGAAGCAGGCTCCCCGCTCATCAGGGAGCCCGATGTAAGACTTGATCCCAGGACCCCGGGATCATGACCTGAGCCGAAAGCAGATGCTTAACCGACTGAGCCACCCAGGCATCCCTTAACTCAAATTTTAAATAAGGGGTAAAGCCTCATAACCTTGGATTTGGCAACAGATTTTTGATATGCCACCAAGAGCATAAGAAACACAAGAAAAAATGGACACTGATCTTCATCGTAATTAGAACTTTTCCACAAATGATATTATAAAGAAAGAAAGTGAAAAGATAACCTACACAATGGGAAAAAAAATATTTGCAGGTTGAAAATCTGATAAGGGTTTAATATCCAAAATATATAAAGAACTCCAAAATTCAACAACAAAATGGTAATCTAATAAAAAAAAAAATGGGTAAAGGACTTGAATAGACATTTCTCCAAATAAGATACACAGATGGCCAAAGAGCACATGAAAAGATGCTCAACATCATTAGTCATCAGGGAAATGCAAATCAAAACCACAATGAAGTATCACTTCACACCTACTAGAATGGCTATAATCAAAAATTACAGAATGTGGGCAACCCTCTCGGGTCCCCTCCCTCTTTGGGAGCTTTGTACTGTTATCACTCAATAAACTTTGCTTTGTTGCCCACCAAAAAAAAAAAAAAAAATTACAGAATGTAACAAGTAGTGATGAGGATATGGAGAAATTGGAACCCTCCTACAATGCTGGTAGGAATGTAAAAGGGAAAACATTTTGATGGCTCCTCACAAAGCTAACTACAGAATTAGTAGCGAAGTAGGAATTTCAGCTCCTAGGTATACACCCAAAAGAACTGCAATTGGGGGCTCAAAACAGATAACATGTACAGCAATGTACAATGCAGCATTATTCACAATAGCCAAAAGGTGGGAACACTCAACTGTCCATCCACAGATAAATGGATAAACAGCTTGCAGTGTATCCACACAGTGGAATATTATTCAAACATAAAAGAAAATGAGGTTCTGAAACATGCTACAACATGGATGAACCCTGAAAACATTACATGAAGTGGTATAGTTACAAAATGACAAATACTGTATAATTCCACTTAGGTGAAATATTTAAAATAGTTAAAATCTAGAGACAAAGTAGAACGTGGCTGTCAGGAGCTGGGGGTGGAAAACAAGTGAAGTTACCGCTTAACAGACACAGAGTTTCTGTTTGGAGTGATGAAAACATTTTGGAAATGGATAGTGATGATGCCTGCACGACGTTCTGAATATACTTAATGCCACTAAATTGTACAATTAAAATAGTAAAAATGGCAAATTTTATATGTATTTTACCTTAAAGAAAAGCTTAAAAATAAAAAGTAAACTACATACACATGATGAGACATTGCACACCTTCTAGCTGACAAAGAAATCACACTATTGCCATTGAGATTATAAAATGAGTCTCAAAATGAAAGACAAATACTACATATGAATGAAATTTATTGGCAAAATTCCTGTATGAAATGACTACTGCATATACAACGTTCTGCACAATGCCACATGATACAAAATATTCAGCAGTTTGCTTACATAGCATTTGTGTAAAGATGAAGATACAATCACATTAAGATGATATGTTAAATCTAACGACCACAATGTAACAAAGAGAGAGTTTAACATACATATCCCCTCTACACACAGTCTGGCCTGATTTACCTGAGTCTTTTGTGTATAAACGTTTAACTGTTTCCGATTAACAGTATTTACTGAAGGTGACTTTGTACTCCAGGAAAATCTACTGCTATTACCTGTTGTAATAAATAAAGCCATTCATCTGAAAAACTCAAAGAAAGAAATGACTGCTGGACTTGTTGTAATAACAAGAGCATGCAAGGTTGAAGAGTAACTGCTAACATGTAGCATGCTAGCAGATATTTACCTTACAAGAAAACTATTAATAGCACAGAAGTGGAAACACACTGTGAGAAAATGCCACTTAGTGACTTTTCTGTTTAACAAAAATCCACATACTACGCGAAGAAGACTTTTTCGCTTCATTCAGAAATACCTGATGAGTGGTAACAAGGACAAGAATAAGTGTCCTGATTCAATTTAAGGAACACAAGCTCTGTGAACTACTACCAAAAAAAAAGAAAGAAAGAAAGAAAAGTTGTATCCAAATTCCAATTCACACACCGCTTTTTGCTCCCACAGAACAGCTACCAGTGAGCCACATGCCTAATGATCTTGATTTGCTGTGGAAGAGAACTGTAGAAATAAAAACATGGTCAATTCAAAACTGCAGAGTAAACTTCATTTTGGAAACAATTTGAAGAAAAAAGAGCAGCACGTTGAAGACCCTGGTTTTCCATGATGAAATATATGCATTATCAAAAAGGAAAAATAATTCATCTTTTAAAAGAAAGATGAGAACAAAACATTTGTATGACACTGGCAAGGCCAATAAAGTCCATTTTGGTTATTTCAAAGGGCTTCCGTTGGTGGCATATTACAGTGATATATTAAAAACCCTTCTTAACTTGAATCTATTGCTTTAAGGATCAAACTTCATGACTTTGATGTTGGAAATAAGGTTAACCAGATTTGCTAAGATGAGCCTATGGTGTAAACAATTGAATGTTGGCCATTGTTAAAAGAACTAAACAGAACTTCTTATTTAAAAAATATATATATATGTACTGACATCTTAAAAACAGAGAAAGAACATGGTTTGAAAGATTACTTCAAGACAGAGATCCTGACAGCTGACTTCTAAATAGCACCTTTAAAGATATCATATTGTCATCATCTTTCACTATGCTGAAAATAAATAAATCAATAACAATAGCCAACCTAGCATTCTTTGCTTAGTAAAAATACCTTTGAAGAACAGAGGCAAACAGGGAGGTAATTCAAGATAGTGACATAAAAAAAAAATCCTGAACTCCCCTCCCCCAACAGACACACTAAATCTACAGCTACATATAAAACAACTACCTCTGAGAAGAACCTGAGAACTAGCTGGACAGCTACTCCACCACAAAGGGTAAAAAACCACACTGACGCAGTTAGGAGAGACAGAGACACTCTCTGGCCAAAAACCCCAGACCCCATGCAGCAGCCCATAGGGGAGGGGTCCTCACAAATACAGAACTCCTCCCTGGGGAGGGATCCATGCTACACATCAGGCACCCTCACCCTTGGGACCTGTACCAGAGAGACAGACCCCAAAACATCTGGCTTTGAAAACCAATGGAGCTTACATCTAGGAGAATCATAGGGCTGTAGTGAATGGAGAGTCTGCTCTTATATGGCTCACACTCAGGCTCATTTGCCTCAGGACCCAGTGCCAAAGCACCAGTTTGAAAAGAGCCTAGACCATATGTAAAAGGAGTTTCATTTGCTAACCTTAAAGCATCTACCAGAAGGGCAAAGCCTACTCAGATTCCCTCCAACAATAAAAGACTCTGGAGGGTGCCATTTTTATGTTCTTTCTCTACCTTGCTATTGCCAGTGCTGGCAGGAGCTACTTTTGCATTCTCAATCTAACCTTCTAGTACCTCCTACCCCCTCCACACTGCCGGTGCTCTGGCCCCCTAGTGACACTCCCACAGCCAGAGGCCCCCAAGCCAGCAGGTGCATGCAACCCACAAAGGGGATGCCTACTGAGTAGGAGACTCTGGTGGCCAGAGTGGACTGTGTTTCTGAGCCCCACAGGTCTAAAATAATTGGAGAGACAGTACGAGAGACAACGAAAAACTAAGGCAAGGTTAAATAATAAGAATGATCACCCACACAAGACTGGAAGAGACAGCTGTTTCACCCAACACAGAGACATAAATACAAAGTCAGGCAAAATGAGGAAACAGACAAACGCATTCCCAATGAAAGACCAGGATTAAACCCCAGAAAGAAAAAAAAAATTAATGAAATGGAGATAAATGATTTCCCTAATACAGAGTTCAAAGAAACAGTCATAAAGATTCTCACTGAACTCAGGAAAAGAATGGATAAACACAGAGAGAACTTAAAAAGACAGAAAATACATGACAGCAGCAAAGAGAAGTCATAGAGCTAAAGAATATAATAATTAAACTAAAAAATAAACTAGAGGGATTCAACAGAATAGGTAAAGCAGAAGAAAGAATCAGTAATCTGGCAGAAATGGCAGTGGAACTCACCCTAAAAGAGCAGAGGAAAAAAAAATAATTTTGAAAGTGAAGATAACTTAGGGTCTTTGGGACACTATCAAGCAGAAGAGCATTTGCTTATAGGAGTCCCAGCAGGAGAAGACAGAAGGAAAGAGGCAGAAAATCTATTTGAAGAAACAATGGCTGAAAACTTCCCTAACCTGAGCAAGGAAACAGACTTTCAGATCCAGGAAGCCCAGAGAAATCCAAACAAGATAAACAAACAAACAACAACAACAAAAAATCCACACCAAAACACATTATAATTAAAATGCAAAAGTTGAAGAGAGAATCTTGAAAGCAACAAGAGAAAAACAACTTGTTACGTACAAGGAAACTCCCATAAGACTATTTTTTAGCAGAAGCTTTGGATGTATTATACCATCCACTGTGGCTTACAAAGAGCTGAAAGGAAAAACTTCCGAGATTAATTTGTCTAGTAAGGTTATCATTCAGAATTGAAAGAGAGATGAGGTTCCCAAACAAGCAAAAGCTAAAAGGATTCAGAACCACTAGACTGTCCCTACAAGAAATGCTAAAGGGACTTCTTTAAGCTGAAAAGAAAGGGAACTAACTAGCAATAAGAAAATATTAAAGTAGAAATCTCACTGGTAAAGGTAAACATATAGTAAAGGAAGTAGATTAATCACGTATAAAGCTAGCATGAAGGTTAAAGGAAAAAGTACTAAATATAACTATAACCACCATAACTAGAGATACACAAAGCTTAAAAAATGTAAAAATGACATCAAAAACATAAAACATGGGGAAGGGTGGAAAGTAAAAATGCAGAGTTTTAGAATTTAGCATTCAAATTTAATTTGCTACTTAAGAAACTACTAAAACAAATCTCAACTTAAAAGAGACTATAATATATATGCTTTTATATGTGAGCTTCATGGTAACTAAGAACAAAACCTACAGTAGGTATGCAAAAAATAATGAAAAAGGAATCTAAGCATAGCTGTACAGTCATCATGCCACAGGAGAAAAAAGAAAGAGAACAAGAAAGGAACAAAAAGAAACTACAAAATAGCCAAAAACAATCAACAAACTGGGTATAAGGATATACCTATCGATAATTACTTTAAATGTAAATGGACTAAATTCTCCAATCAAAAGACACAGAGTGGCTGAATGGGTAAAAAACAAAACCCATCTATAGGCTGCCTACAAGACACTCACTTTAGAGGTAAGGACTGATGTGTACAGACTAAAAGTGAAGGGATGGAAAAAGATGTTTCATACAAATGGAAACCAGAAGAAAGCTTGGTAGCTATATTTAGATTAGACAAACACACTTTGAAACAAAGAAGTCAGTAATAAAAGACAAAGATGGGAATTACCTAATAATAAAGGAGGTCAATCCAACAAGAAGATACAACATTTGCAAATGTTTATTTATAACACAGAATCACCTAAATATATGAAGCAAATGTTGTGTAGAAACTGACAGCAATACATAATAGTGGGGGACTTTAACACTTCACTACATCAATGAATACCATCCAGACAAAAAAATCAATTTTAAAAAATCAGCTCTAAATGGCATATTAGACCAGATGGACTTAACAGATATATACAGAACATTCTATCCAAAGGCAGAGGAATATACATTCTTCTCAAGTGCACATGGAACAATCTACAGGACAGACCATATAGGAGGACACAAAACAAATCTCAATAAATTTAAGGTTGAAATTTATCAGGCATCTCTTCTGACCAAAATGGAATGAAGTTAAAAATCAATTACAAGAAGAAAACAGGAAAAATCGCAAGTCCATGCAGATTAGACAACATCTGAACAACCAAGAGGTCAACAAAGAAATAAATTTTTTTCCAAAAAATACCTTAATACAAATTAAAATGAAATACAACATACCAACATCTACGGATACAGCATAAAAGCAGTTGTGAGAGGGACATTTATAGCAATACAGGCCTACCCCAAGAAACAAGAAACAATCTAACTTCACACTCAAAACAACTAGAAAAAAAAAGAGCCAACAGAAGGAAGGTAATAATAAATACCAGAGCAAAAATAAATGAAAGAGACTAAAAAGACAATAGAAAAGATAAATGAAACTAAGAGCTGGATCTCTGAGAAGATAAAATTGACAAAGACCAGAATGATTAAGAAAAAAGGAGGGCTAAAATAAAATCGGTAAAGAAAGAGGAGAAATTACAAGTGATACCAAAGAAATACAAAGGCTTTTAAGAGACTACCATAAACAATTATACACTACAAATGAGACAACCCAGAAGAAATGGATAAGTCCTAGAAACATACAATCTTCCAAGTCTGATCATGAAGAAATAGAAAATCTTAAGAGACCAATTACTAGTATGGACATTGAATCTATAATCAAAAAAATCTAAACAAAAGAACAGATGGCTTTCACTGGCAAGTTCTACCAAACAATCAAAGATTTGATTCCTTATCATTCTCAAACTCTTCCAAAAAATTGAAGAAGAGGGAATGTTCCCAAACTCATTTTACAAGGCCAGTATTACCCTCCTACCAAAACCAGAAAAGAGTAAAAAAAAAAAAAATTACAGACCAACATCCTTGATGAACACAGATGCAAAAATCATCAACAACCATTAGCAGACCAAATTCAACAATACATCAAAAGGTCATAAGCTATGATAAAGTGCGATTTACCCCAGGGATGCAAAGCTGGTTCAACATCCACAAATCAATCAACCATATTAACAAAATGAAGGATAAAAATCAAATAACCATCTCAATATATGAGGAAGAGCATTTGACAAAATTCAACATCATTTATGATAAAAAAAAAAAACTCAACAAAGTGTGTATAGACAAAATGTACCTCAACATTTAAGGCCATATATGACAAGCCCGTGGCTAGCATCATCCTCAACAGGAAAAAGTTTCCCCCTTTAAGATCAGGAACAAGGCCCATTCTCACCACTTTTATTAAACACAGTACTGGAAGTCTTGGCCACAGCAATTAGTCAGGAAAAAGAAGTAAACTGGAATCCAAATTGTAAAGGAAGAAGTGAACCATCACTATTTCTGGATAACAAAATTTTATACATAGAAAACCCTAGACTCCATGAAAAAGATTGTTAGAATAAATGAATTCAATAACGTTGCAGGTACAAATCGGATATACAAAATTCTGTTGCATTTGTGTATACCAACAATAAACTATCTGGAAAAGAAACTAAGAAAACAAATCCCCTTTAAAATTGCATTAAAAAAATACCCAAGAATAAATTTAACCAAGGAGATGAAGGATCTATACTCTGAAAACTATAGGACACTGAGGACAGATAACAACACAAATAAATGGAAAGATACTTCATGCTCATGGATTGAAGAATATTGCAAAAATGTCCACATTAACCAAAGCAATCTATAGACCCAATGCAATCCCTATCAAAATTCCAATGGCATTTTTTACAGAAATAAAACAGCCCTAAAATTTGTATGGAACCACAAAAGATCCTGAATAACCAAAGCAAATCTTGAGAAAGAAGAACAAGTTGGAGACATCACACTCCTTGATTTCAAGCTATAGTATCTAAAAACCAAAATAATCAAAATGTACGATATTGGCATAAAAACAAACACATAGATCAGTGGGACAGAACAGAGAGCCCAGAAATAAACCCAAGCATATGTGGCCAATTACTTTACAACAAAAGAGGCAAGAATATACAATGGGGAAAGAACAGTGTCTTCAATAAATGGTGCTGGGAAAACTAGACAGCAGCATACAAATAATGAAACTGGACCACTATCTTACACCATATACAGAAATTAACTCAAAATGGATTAAAGACTTGAATGAAAGACCCCAAATCATAAAACTCCTAGAAGAAAACACAGGTGGGTAAACTCTTTGACAACCCTCTTGGAGATTTTTTTTTTTTTTGGCTCTGATTCCGAAGTCTGTGGCAACAAAAAGCAAAAATAAATAAATGGGACTATATAAAACTAAAAAGTTTCTGCACAGCAAAGAAAACCATCAACAAAGTAAAAAAGGCAATCTACTGAATGGGAGAAAAACTTGCAAATCATATCCAATAAGGGGTAAACAGCCAAAATATATAAAAAATTCATACAGCTCAGTATCAACAAGAAACAAACAATTCCATTTAGCAAATGGGCAGAGGATCTGAATAGACATTTTCCCAAAGAAGACATACAGATCACCAACAGGCACATGAAAAGATGCTCATCAGGGAAATGCAAATCAAAATCACAATGAAATATCACCTCACACCTGTGAGAATGGCTAGTATCAAAAAGACAAGAAATAACATGTGTTGATGAGGCTGTAGGTAAAGGGGAGCCTGGTGCACTACTGATGAGGTTGTAAATTGTGCAGCCACTATAGAAAACAGTCTGGAAAACAGTCAAAAAATTAAAAATAGAACTCCCATATGATCCAGCAATTCCACTTTTGGGTATTTATCTGAAGAAAAACTAATTCAAAAAGATACATGGACCCCTAGGTTCATTGCAGCATTATTTACAATAGCCAAGGTATGGAAATAACCAAAGTGTCCTTTGAAGGATGAATGGAAAAAGATTTACACACACACTCACAGGAATACTACTCAGCCATAAAAATATAAAATAAAATCTAGCCATTTGTAAACTGTATGAACCTTGAGGGTATTATGCTAAGTGAAAAAAGTCAGACAGAGAAAGACAAATATTGTACGATTTCACTTATATCTGAAATCTAAACAAACAAACAAACAAACAAAAAACAGAAGTCATAGATACAGAGAATACACTGGTGGCTGCCAGAAGGGAAGGAGATGGGGAGGGTGAGTGAAATGGGTGAAGGGGATCAAGACGTATAAACTTCCAGTTATACAATGAAGTCATGTACAGCATGGTAACTATAGTCAATAATAACGTATTGCAAATTTGAAAATTGCTTGAAGAAAGTAAATCTTTAAAAGTTCTCATCACAAGAAAAAAAACTGGTGTGACTTTGTATGGAGAGAGATGTTAACTAAACTTATTGTGGTGATCATTCTGCCATGTGTACAAAAGTCAAATCATTATGTTGTACACCTAAAACTAGTATGCCATATATCAATTATACTTTAATAAAATGAAAAAAATGAAGGGAAATAAAAACATGTTCTGATACATTGAAAGACATAGTTTGATAGCCATAAACCTTCAATTTAGGAGATTCTAAAGCTTTTTTTTAACTTTAAACAGATGAAAAATCATCCTGGGTAAGAATGCTGGGTTGTAAAATGGAGAATAGAACAAACAAAATGGTCATATGTGAGGAACTCTAAATGAATAATGACGATATAAAGCAAAATAAGGATGTCTTCAAGGTTGTGGGGGGTTTTTCGTTTTGTTTTGTTTTTAGTGAGAATTAAAATACAGGACACAATAGCACTTAATTTGGGAGGGAAGTATATGGGGTAAAAGTGTTCTAAGATCCCTGGATTTGTCAGGATGACAATAAAGGTACAGATTAAGATAGGATTTTATAATAAAGGATTCATGTCATAATTTCTTTTTTTTTTTAAGATTTTATTTATTTGACACAGAGAGCACAAGCAGAGGGAGACAGAGGGAGAAGTAGGCTCCCTGCTGAGCAAGGAGCCCGATGTGGGACTCGATCCCAGGACCCTGGGATCATGACCTGGGCTGAAGGCAGCCGTTTAACCAACTGAGCCACCCAGGCGTCCCTCATGTCATAATTTCTAAGGTAGCCACTAAAAGAACAGAAAGAGAATGTATTAACTTCAAAACTGTACGTGAGGAAAACCAAAATGAGAAAGGAAAACCCTAATCAATCCAAAAGAAGACATAATAGAAAAAGAAACTTAGAAAAATCAAGACAAGAAAACACAAAATATGTTAGATTTTAAATTTTAAAAGTCAGACATTGTAATTAACTGTACTGAAGAGACTCCAGTTAAAAGCAAAGACTGTCCAAATTGTTACCTCAGAAAGCTCCAACTGTAAGCAATTAACAAAAGCTATAACTAATACAGCAGGAATACAGAAAAGTTGACAATAAAAGGATAGGAAAAGATGTATCATGCAAACGTTAACAGAAAAAATAGTTACTTTAAAATAAAATGTATTAAGGGGCGCCTGGGTGGCTCAGTCGTTAGGCGTCTGCCTTCAGCTCAGGTCATGATCCCAGGGTCCTGGGATCGAGCCCCGCATCGGGCTCTCTGCTCGGCGGGGAGCCTGCTTCTCCCTCTCCCACTCCCCCTGTTTGTGTTCCCTCTCTCACTGTGTCTCTCTCTGTCAAATAAATAAAATCTTGAAAAAAAAGGTATTAAAAAGTATAAAATGTATTAATTCACCAGCAAAATAGCAAATTTATATTTAATCACAAATTTAAATATATCCAACAAAAACTGGACAGAACTGCAAGAAAAAACCAGTCATAAAGGGAAAGTGTTTACAATAGTTCTCTTGGTAACTGAGAGAATAAACAAACAAAAATCAGTCAAAACACAGAATATTTGAATAACAAACTTAACCTTACAGACATATATAGAAAACTATACTCAATGACTGCAGAATATACCTTCTTTTTAGACACAGGTAGATACTTACTGAAATTGACTATATAGCTGGCCATAAAGTCTAAACAAATTTCAGTGGACTGAAATAATGCAAATTAAGTTTTCTGACCTCAAAGCAATTAAGGTAGAAATCAGGACCAAAAGATAAAATAAAAAATTCTTTTTTGTAAATTCAAGAAAATTCTAAATAACCAATGAAAAAAAATTATTCTAAGGTAATAAAACCAGTACCTAGGGAGAAACAGCCTTAAATGTTAACATTAGGAAAAGAAGAAGGTTGAAAATTTATGAACAAATGTCCATAACTAGAAAAAGAATTTTTTAAAAATCAATGAAATAAAAACTAATATACAATGAAGAAAATAAGGCCAAAAGTTTTATATCTAAAAAGAGTAATGAAACTGCCAAAACTCTGGCAATATTAAGGAAAAAGAAGGACAATAAATAGCAATATCAGAACCAAAAAGAAAAAAAATTAACATAGAAACTGCACACATGAAAATATTATACGCAACTTTTTCAGAAATTTGAAAATTTAGGTGAAATGGACCAAGTCTTAGAAAAATATAAATCATTAAAACTAACTCAAGAAGAAATAGAAAGCCTGAACATTCTTGCAATCTTTAAAATAGTTACCAGTATTCTTATCAAAAAGAAGATATCCAGGCCCAGGTAACCTAAACAGGTAAGTTCCACTAAAGGAAAAACTAATTTCAGTCTTTCACAAACTTGTCCACAGAAGAGTAAAGACTTCTCCCAACTCACTACATGAGGCTAACATGATACTGTGAAAATCTGATGAGAGAGAATGAGAAAGCAAAATTATAGGCTGAAGTCACTCATAAAAAGAGATATTAAAATTATAAATAAAATATGAGCCAACTAAATCCAGCAGATTATATGGAGAAGATAATAAATTATGAACGAATTGGGTTTATCACAAAAATACAAGTTGGTTTAATAGTCAAAAATCAATTAAAAAGTCAAAAGTCAATGAAATTTGCTATGTTGAGATTCACAGGAAACAAATCATGATTGTTATAGTAAATAAAAACACCTGACAAAGTTCAGGGGCTATTCATTTAAAAAGTCATTTTGCAAACTAAGAATAAAAGGAAACTTCCATAATCTAGTAAAGGGCAGAGATGAAAAAATCTAGAGCAAATATGACAAAGAAGAAATACTGAAATAATTCTTTTTGAGATCCAGAGCTAAAAACAAAGATGTTCACAATCACCACTGAGATTCAACAAAGTACTGAAGGTTCGTAGCACCGCAGAGGGAAACAGAGGCATTATTAGGTCATGGTGGGACAAATGGACAGCCATATGGGAAAAATTAATACGGAGCCTGACTTCACACCTTATAAACAAAAATCTATTCTAAGGTATCAAAATCAAAATGGAAATGGAAAAGGGAATAACTTTTAGATCGTAAGTTAAGGAAATATTTCATGAATACAATTCAGAAATCACTAACCTAAGAAAAATGGTGCTCAACTAGTAACTTCTGCATATAGGATAGGGGAGGACAGCACCAAGAACGAGAAGACAAGCCACAGAGCAAGAGAAGAGGGTTGTAACACCAACTGGAACTACTCCAATTCCTATGGTGTAATCGCATTTCTAAAGTACAACAAGCAAAATTAAACTATATCACCTAGGGAGCTTACATAAATCATAATCTAGGTTTTATGTATAGTATAAAATAGGAATCTTTTTTTTTTTTAAATGTCCACCTCTAAGGAGGTTGAAGAGATTGTGAATGGGAAGAAATACACAGGTTGCTTTCAGGATGCTTGATTTCTTGAACCAGATGTTGATCCCATGGCTATTGGCATTATAACCAGTTTTAAAATGGTCTTATAAAAATTTTACGTGTATTTCTGTGTACATATTTCATATTATATGATGTTTGAAAAAAAAATCACACTTAATGAACTTATAAAACTAGAACTAACACAGATACTATGCTCGAAAGGAATGAGTCCGTAAGACTGCATGGTACTGTCGGAGGAATAAAAACAAGGTCAACTCTCTAGTTGATTGAAGTGGTTTCCCATGAGGTACAGGTTAACAATTCTGATACCACTTCACACGTACAGTGGAATTGATATGTAAATGGATGGTGGCCGCCAGGCTTCTCACTGTTAGGAATGGGAATTTACAAAGAAGCGAGGGAAGGAGGCTAAAATGATCCATTTGTTAATGAATTAGAGTTGGCGACATCAGTAAGAATTCATGTTTAGCCAAGTACAGTTACAGCTGATCGCACACAAAAATGTTTATAATGTGTGTATCTACGTGGATTAGTGTACACACCTGTATTTCTTTGCTCTGTCAGATGACAGGACCTAAAAGAAGAACACTCTAGTAGCAACGTGCAAATCATCACCCAGATCCTGGGTTCTAATCCCCAGTAAAGGCACTAGGCACTAGGGCTCCCTGGAGAAATGGCTGAATCCAGGACTGGAGCACTGTCAAATGAGCCTGGGGCACCCTGTAATGCCAAAAGTAAGGAATTGTTAAAACTAAACAAGCAAGCCCACATTGATGGGAGCCAAATGATATGGCACCCAACAGCCAAAACTGTAATATTTGAACAACAAAATAAATTCTGGATTGGATTATAACCCAAAATATCAATATCCATGAGTCCACATTGATATGAATAAATCACTGAACAAATAAATGGGAGAAAAGAGACAAAATATTCCAGGTATATTACATAGATACTTTAGCTTCTTTTATTTTTTCAAGATTTTTATTTATTTACTTGACAGAGAGAGAGCACAAGCAGGGGGAGCATCAGACAGAGGGAGAAGCAGGCTCCCCACTGAGCAGGGAGCCCGACGTGGGGCTCCATCTCAGGATCCTGAGCCGAAGGCAGACACTTAACCGACTCAGCCGCCCAGGTGCCCCAATACTTTAGCTTCTAAAGGAGGGGGAGCATCACACACTACTCCAGTGTGGGCTGCACATTAGGGACCTTCTTCCAAACAGTACAGGATGGAAAGAATGGGAAAAGAGAGTAACTTCACAGCGGAGAAACCCGACAAATATTACTTCACCCTGTCGGCCAACATCGACAGTCATAGGTCAAGTTGATAGTATGCACCCTTGATATGATAACAATGGCACTTTACATCAGACAAATTCCAAGAGAGGGGAATTCCACAACACACCTGACTAGTACTCCTAAAACGGTCAAGGTCACCACCAAAGACAAGGAGAGTCTGAGAAATCTTCACAGTCAAGAGAAGCCCAATGAGACAATGACAACTAAATATAAGAGGAGATCCTGAAGCCAAAAAAAAAAAAAAAAAAAGGATATTAGAGGAAAACTAAGAAAATCTGAATAAATTATATAGTCAACAATAGTGTATCAATATTGATTCACTAACTGAAATGAAAGTACCAAACTAAGGTTAAGATGTTAATAATCAGGGAAACAAGGTATAAGGTGTACTGGAACTTTGTACTATCTTCATAATCTTTCTGTAAAACTGAAATTGCTCTGAAACATAAGGTCCATTAAAATTATTTTTTTAAAAAGCCAAGAAAGAAAACCCAGAACTTATATGTAATACTGGTGTACAACAGAGGGGATATTACAAATTTATGTCGAAAGGACGGACTACTGAATAAGTGGTTTGCAGACTCCTGGATGTTCATGTGGGAAATAAAATTTGATTACTGTTTCACTCCACATATAAATCACAGTTGGACTAAAATTCCAAATGTGTAAAAACAAACTATTTTCATTACCAGAAGAAAATCTTAGAGAACATCTTCATGACCTTGCAGTAGGTAGGAAAGCATAAGAAAAAATTAAAAAAAAAAAAACCAACATTAACCATACAAAAAAGATTGATTTGTCCACAGAAAAGTTATCAACTTCAATAAAAGAAATGATACTATTTAAGACAAAAAGGACAAATGGTTGACCAGAAAAAATGGTGTTCAACCTAAAATGCCCCATAATTTATAAAATACAAATAAAGAAATTCTATAAAAACATAAGAAAATGATTATCAATAGAAAAATGGGAAAGGATATGAACTGACACATCAGAGGAACAAACAGCCATTAAACAGATGGAAATATGCTCAAAATCAGTAGTAATGCACATTTAACACTTAAAATACCATGTTTTACCCATCAGATGGGTAAAAATTACAAAGGCTTATAATTTGAAGCTCGGTAAGAAGTTGGGGGAAAGAATCTTTAATGCACTGTCCATGGATCGTTAAGTGCTTTAACTGCTCTGGAGGACAACTTGACAACATCCATTCAATATTTACATCTTTTCTTCCAAAATATTACAAAAGGAGCAAAATCAAGTCTTTCATCAACAGAAGTATGGTTCACTAAATTGTGATACTATGGAAAAGTATGCCTTAGTTTAAAAGAATGAGGGAGATACACAGATGTATGTATAGATAGAAAGTTTATATAGATATATACATAAACACACACACACACCATGGAAATACAGTTCTGAGACATTACTTGGTATAGGAAAGAACATTACAGAACAATCCAGAGAATGACAGAATCTGACTAAAAAGTAAAGACCTAAAACAATATATTTATATATATCCATATATATTAACTGTTGAATGTACAGAACATTCTTGAAGGATACTTACCAAACGGAGAGAGGAAATGAGATTGGGGGCAGGGAAAGGGCATGTAAAGAATTTCTTTCCTTTTTTATCTATGCATCTTTGACGAGGAGAATGTATTTATGGATTGCTTGTGTAATTAAACTTTTATTCCTTAGTGAAGTAAGTAGAAAGGGGAGGGGGAGAAATGGTATAAATTTTACATTGAAAGTATTTTCCCACATGACTACTATGGGCATCAGAACAGCTGTAAGCCACTCTCTCCTGCTGCATGAGCACCTGCCCTTCGGTTATGCTCTCCAGCTCTGTACCCTGGAGAGACATTGCTAAGCAAAACCGCGTAGGGTAAAAAAGACCCCTGACAGCTACATCTGGTCTGCGAGGAACTACAAGGGAACCGTAAGCATCTCATGCATGCACCATGCTTTGGAGCTTCCCTGAATGCAGGGACTCTTGGAACAGGCACGTCTTCTCTGCTTGACTCAAACCTTGTCGGGACATACGGGTCAAAAAATATCACAAAGGCAGGTGTGAGTCACACAGGCACTTGAGATTTGCACCAAGTGAGCCAGGTACGTGTGGAAAAGTCCTTTTCAAATTCTGAGTAGCCTCTGCTATTTTCATGAGTGACCCTTCAAATACCCCCATGAACTATAAATACTCCATTTTAATCATTCTTCGAGATAGCTGTCAGCAACAATATTTTGCATTCAATTAAACAGGCATTTTTGGCGAACAGCAAGGCATAAAACTTATTCATTACACAACTGTAGTAAATTTATGGCTCAAATAAATTTTATCTATAATTTCCCAAACCACTATGGAAAGTTAAATCATTCATTTTATATAGTAGAACACAATGTGGGACTATATAAAAACTAAAATGAAGAAAAAAAATTTTTCCAAAGGACCTGGCTTCCAAGTGAATGTCTTTGAGAAAAAAAGATTTTTTTTATGTATTTGAAAATCAAAATCACTTCCTAAGAAAAACTAATCCTCAGTGTAAATTACAGTGGAAAAAATCATTACTGATGGATAAAGACAAGGCAAAATTTGCCAAAAGGTAAGTATGGATATGCTTGAGAGAGCAAAGAGTGGTATTTCCAAATCTGTGGTTCAGCTTTGTTAAAATTATGGTACCAGTACCTGCCCCAGGGAAGACCACTATATCTCAGCTGCTTACAGAATGGCACTGGTTGAAACCAAATTCAGGACGGTCAGTGCAACACAGAGAACATTATTTTTAGTCACACACTGCGCCACTTCTTTTGAGGGGGTCTTAAAAATGCAATGCGTAGCTCCTCAACCCCGCTCACATTGTTTTAATAGTTCCATGAAAGGTCCACCAATTTTTAAAAAGTGCTGATTCTCAGACCTATAAATACAGAAAACAAACTGACGGTTGCCAGAGGGGAGGCGGCCAGGGGGATGGGCAAAATGGGTGAAGGGGCATGGGAGATGCAGGCTTCTAGTTATGGGATGAGTAAGTCACAGGAGTTAAAGGCACAGCATAGGACATATAGTCAACGATACTATAATAGTGTTGTATGGTGACAGACGGCAGCTACACTTGCTGGGAGCACAGCATATACCTACAGAGAAGCTGAGTCACTGTGTTGTACGCCTGAAACTAACATAACATTGTGTATCAACCATACTAAAAAACAAACAAAAAAAAAAAATTTTAATTAAAATTTCTTTTAAATGAAAAATAAAAAGTGCTGATTCTGGGGAACCCCAGAATAAGACTTCAAAGGGGCACTGACCTCCCTTGCCCACCTCCTGAAACAGGTCAGGAGCACAGGATTTTATACATACATACATACATACATACATACATACATACATACATACATGAGTTTCTTCCCTTTCTTGGAACCCTTATTCGAAGTACCACTGAATCTTACCACCGCTAATAAAGGTGAAATATGCTTGTTTGTTTCACCTGAATCCCTTAATGACATATATCAACCTCAGAATCGCTTTTTAACCTCTGGGGACAGGAAGAAAGAAAACGCCAGAGTGGAGTAGAGACTTTGTTTCATTTCTTAAAAAAGTGAGAGGTCTGAAGCATAGCAGAAAGTTCATACCTGTTATCAAATCTCTGAGTGAAGAATAAAAGGAATATCACGCTATTTGCCGTGCTTTTTTGTATGTTTTAAGATACTCGTTTTTTTGAAAGCAACTTAAACACATGGCATTACTCCAAAAGGCAAGACCGTACGACAGCATCAGCATGAGCCACCACTCCCTGGAGAAAGCAGTGGTCCGTCAAGGTCCTTGACAACTTTTATCTTGGGAGGATGCATCAGAGTTGACATTTTGTGCCCCTCACGCGGGTTTCCAGAAAAACAAGCGTGATCTGTTTGCGCTTACTGAAAGCAACGCTGTTTGCCACGGTGAACGAGAAAATGTCAGTAAGAATGGAAGGAAACCTGGCCCTCGTGGGTTCACGTACCTGTGTCGCTCCCAGATCCTGTTGACAAAGCTGGCATGATGCAAGCCGCCACAGGCTGGGACAGCCACACCACTCTCCACTTAGAAAGCCACAGAGAACTCCAGTCAGTGGCCTGCAGCCACGCTGTCGACCAAGATTTATATACCGAGCAGGCTGTTTCTAAAAAGAGAAGAAAAACACTTTAAAAATAATAATAGGAAAGACTACTAAATTGCAACATTCTGCGACTAATTCAGAGTTCTTATTCCAACCCGCTTACCAGAGAGATCACGATTCTTCCAAATTTTGTCTACAATGCTACGTGCACATATGAAGTGTGAGAGTCTTTGATTTGGATGTGAAATTTCTAATTAAAACCACGAAAGCTCCTCATGCATGTATCTAGGCTTCCTGAAAGATTTTTGCAGTTAGTTTGAGGGCTGCTGAATGCGGACTGAGAACGTAAAGAAGGTGCTTAACGCCAGTGCTATTCTCAAATCCTTTGCCTCTGTTACCGTGATCCCACGCTCTATTTCTAATGCAGAACAGCGACTCTGTAGATGATCGACAACTTATAAATACTTGTAATTTTTTTAAATAGCTCATCCTAATATGCCAAATGCAAAGTTCTCTAACTGAAACTGCACATCACCTGGAGAAACGACGAGAATTGAAGATGTTAGAGATTCCCAGAAGGGTTAACAATCAAAACGAGACCTCCCAATCCATGCTAATACACACAAGTCAATTCTTTTGGTAAAAAACTAAGCTTGGACGCACTTTGAAAAATGCCAATTTTTTTCAAAAGTTGTTTTAACTCTGGTTTATCCGGACAGAAGCAGTAAGGCACTATTTTCTCGGAGCTGAAGAGCAAGGACTCCAGAGTTTGGCCTCATCTCTCAACCTGCTAAGTCTGTGATCTTGCACAATTTATTTAATCTCACTGCGCCTTCACTACCGTCTATACAAATGGAGATTAACAGCAATTTAGAACCGTTTGATAATTAAATACGCTAAGGCTCACAACACAGCGTCTGGCACGTGACCAGCAAACAAGAAATGCTGGCTATTATGACTGGAGCTGTTTAATTCAGGCAATGAGATTATAAAATTAAAACGTAAAAGAAAGTAGCGAGATTAAAATTTACACCGGCCTGACACCTAGGAGAAGGCCATGTGGTTTAAATTTGGACCGCTGCTGCCTAATAACGGAAAATACACTACATTTATATTTTTTAGAAATCAGAAGCCCCACACAATGTGTTTAAGTCCATTTTTAATGCCTTTTTCCCCAGTTCTCTATAAAGCAAATTCAGTAATTTAAAAGCATATTTTAACATATATTAACAAGAAAAACAGATATTATAAACACTCGAAAAACTGGCTCACTTCAACCCGTGAAGCCTTTAAATTGCTGATTCATATTACAGAATAAGGAATAATGAGCTTGCCAAATTTCACTTGAAAAAGTCTAAGCTGCAAAATTCTATTAAAACCTTCTAAATTACCTTTTTAACTATCAAAGCGAACGTTAGTATGAAAAAATTCACCAAAGAGACTATCTTGAACCAGACTATCTGAAGCAATGGCCTGCATTTTGTTTCATATTACAGAGGCTAAGTTAAAATATGCAGAGAAGATTGTTAATTGAAAATATGACGGCAGTTATTTTAAATACCAAATAAAATATAAATCACGAAGCTAAAAAGTGAGAAAGACAAGTTTCATTAATGCCCATCTCTGAGGCTGTTTTCCCCAATAATTTTAAGAGGCAACTCTGCTTTGCTTTCATAAATCATTCTAACAATCAGGATTAAAATTCAATTACATAAAAGTGTTCCTTAATTCGAACACAAAAGAAGAAACAGACCATACATGATTTAAAGAAGGCACTCAATAAGACTTTTGTTTCGATGAGAAAATAAGGAGGAAATGGTTGAAATTTGCAAAGCGTACGCACACTCATTTCTACCACATGTATATGCGCGTGGGTAGATAGTTACTATATGTGTGTGTGTTATGTAGATAATTTAAGCTCCTTATGCCATAAATCATAATTTAAATAGTACAAACTGCTTAACTATAGAAATATACAACAGTCTATACCATACATACGACCCCCTTCTTCACGCCTTAAAGAACTTAACAATGCTTCACTTTTTAAACCACAAACACCATATAATAAGTGATCTTATCTTATATCAAACATTCTATTACTACTAAGACAACCTTACATTCGCACAGCAAAACATCCTTCTGAGTTGATATTCCTGCTGTACACATAAAGCCACTTATGAAAGACCTCAGCATTTCTCACTTTTTATTTCATGACAAACACCCAAGGTTAAATTTTTCCAAAGTCATATTACTTAAGAAATATATGCTACAAAGTAATTATCTTCTCAGAACATATGTAAGTATTTAAGTATAATGTAAGTATAAGCATAAGTATACTTGCAAAAGTATACAAAGTAAATGGTTTGATAAAAATCCCAACCAGTAAAAAATGCTTACTAGTTTGTGGAACGAAGCAGAGTTGCTGGGTTTAACTTTCAAACTGAGCTAAATTTTTGTAGTAATCATGTTATTTTCTTTGGCTAAATTTATTGAAAATACTTTGGAATTTGTCAGAAACCAGCCATAATTATTACTGACTGTTGTATGGAATCAATTTACTACAACACAAAAATACCAGCTGTTACAGTATGTCCTGAGAGGGATTACCGAATATTCTTAAATTGAAGTTCAATCCATCTTTCCATAAAAAGAGAGAGACCCAAACGCCAGGAACCCAACAGCGGTATCAAGTGCACCTGAAACATTTACAATACCCAATAGAACTATTACAACCCGCCTTTTAAAAAGGCTTATTTTTGAAATTTCATTATTCCAGTCGTATCTTGCTTCTATATATCACACAGTATCAGGTTCTTCTGGCATTGATCATGTGGAAACAGTGAAATATGTGAAGGTCTACGAGCTTACAACGTTCAGTTTCTACTGGCCCTGGGTAACCCCCTTAGGGCTCCCGTGGCACTCATGACATCTAATGGTCAACCGCGGAAGTGCAAGTGTTTGTCGCCGGAAGCTTTTTTTGGTTTTTTGAGTTTTCGGTAAAGCAAAAATTGTCTTATTGCACCCAGAGAAATGATCATCTGCAGAAATTTTCATTAATATGCACACACAACTATTAAGAAACATACACTCCCCCTGGGTGCCTCCCATCCCTCTCACTACTTCACTGTAACACCGCTTCTGACACCAACTGTGGTTTTCCACACACCAAGCAATCCTGCAACACGAGCTGAGTGTCCTGCAATTTGAGTCAATTCTGGCACTCTCCATCTGGAGACAGCATCCCCTCCCACAAGTTAAGGGCACAGTCCCACAAGACTGCGCACGCCCCCATGTCCATCGCAAGTTCAGGCGGTCACCTGTGCTTCTGATAATTCACTATAAATTAGACGTTCCCACAAACCCCTGCTTGGTTTTTATTAATTTGCTAGAGCCACTCAAAGAACTCAGGAAAACATTTACTGACTAGACCACCGGTTTATTATAAAAAGATACAACTCCGGAACAGCCAGATGGAAGAGATGCACAGGGCTCCCATGCCCTCTCCCTCTCTGGGTGCCCAACTCCCCGCCCCCGCCCCCACCACCTCCACGTTCACCAACCCAGAAGCACTCTGAACTCTGTCCTTTCAGGTTTTTATGGAGACTTCATTAGATAGGCACGAGTGATTCAATCCCTGACCAGTGGTGACTGATGCTGCCCTTAACTTGTGGGAGG